>NW_007734066.1:18978-78387 GCF_000696425.1 Galeopterus variegatus | reverse complement strand
ACAAGGAAATGAAACAAGTTTACAACAAAAAAACAAGTATCCCAATTAAAAAATGGGCAAAAGAGCTAAGCAGGCATTTTTCTAAGGAAGATATACAAATGGCCAACAGTTATATGAAAAAATGCTCAACGTCGCTCAGCATTTGGGAAATGCAAATCAAAACTATAATGAGAAACCATCTCATCCCAGGTAGGATGGCTAATATCCAATAGATTGTGACTGATAAATGCTGGCCAGGTTGTGGAGAAGTAGGAACTCTCATACATTGTTGGTGGGACTGCAAAATGGTGCAACCCCTATGGAAAATGGTTTGGAGGTTCCTCAAACAGTTGCAGATAGATCTACCATATGACCCAGCTATCCCACTGCTGGGAATATATCCAAAGGAATGGAAATTATCAACTCGAAGGTATACCTGTATAAAAGACTTTATAGGGATGTTTGTAGGCACCCTTGGTTAAAAACAATGCTTCTTGTCTTGCATAGGAATAAATGAGCTTTCATATCTCCCAGCAAAAATTGGTCTAAATTCCACTTGTCAAGCACCACTACAGTCCTTATCATAAAGTAGAACTAAAGGTCTTGTATATGATAATATTTGAGGGGCAATATTAAGAAAGGATAAAGAATATTAGCATTTATAAGTATGCTCACTACCATATGACGCAGCTATCCCACTGCTGGGAATATATCCAAAGGAATGGAAATCATCAAGTCGAAGGTATACTTGTTTCCCAATGTTCATTGCAGCACTCTTCACAATAGCCAAGAGCTGGAATCAGCCCAAATGTCCATCATCGGATGAGTGGATACGGAAAATGTTGTATATCTACACAATGGAATACTACTCAGCTATAAAAATGAATGAAATACTGCCATTTGCAACAACATGGATGGACCTTGAAAGAATAATATTAAGTGAAACGAGTCAGGCAGAGAAAAAGAAATACCACATGTTTTCACTTATTGGAGGAAGCTAAAGGTGAATGAATCAATTCACACACATACGTACACACACACACACACACACACTCACACACACAAAAAAACAAACAACAACAACAACAACAAAACCCGGGGGGGGGAAGATATAACAACCACATTTTTTTTTTTTTGAAGTTCTTACAACAAGCAAATGGAGGGCACACATTTGGTGGGAGGGGGGAGAGGGAGGAGGGAGGGAGGTTTCGATGATGGGACATAATAATCAACTACATTGTATATTGACAAAAAAAAATCCCCCATCAAATTAAAACTTTATTAGCACAAATTCTGAAATCCAAGTGTAGAAAAACATCTAGGGTTTTTTCTCTGCACAAACACATACCTTTTAAAAATAATGCAATTTCACTTTAAAAGGCCCAAATGCTGTCTCCTTTTTAAAAAGCATCTATAACATTTCAAAGTGTTGACATATCTAAGCAATATTTTATATTGTCTTAGTCATGGTTATATTTGGCTAATCTATTTGCTATCTCTCTTTCTTAATAGACTGTCATCTATGCTAGGCATGTCAGGCAACTCTGCTTTCATTTTCCATGGTGCACATGATAAAAATTTTAAAAACTGGCATTTAATGGGGTATGTAAGTTCAGAATTGACTCTGCGATGATCAGGTGAAATGAAAGTAGCAGCAATTTGGGGAACTGAAATTGGAAAGTTAATAGGAATTCTGAACTTTAAATGTTTTTATATTACTAGTCAGTATATCCTGCAACCTTTGGATCATCTGTTTATGTTGCATCGGGAAGTATAAAAGATAAGAATGCACATAATAAACATTTCTAGTAAAACGCTTATAATTTTTAGCAATAAAATATCAACAATAATTTGAGTGTGATATCAATACACTTAACTTTGTCTTTTCCTTACAATTTTTTTTATTAATTAAATATCAAGAAAAGTAGTTAGTAATTTATTTTAAAATCTGAGTCGTAGATACTGTATAGTTTGATTTAGATAATTCATGTTTTGTTTGTTGAATTCAAAATTTTTAACATTATATTTCATGATTAATAAAAGTTAAGAGAATGTGTTTCTTGGTTTGGGCTAGCCCTGTATTATGGCATTGTATTTTCTTAAAATCATTTGAGAACATGATTAACACATGCCAAGGGTTTTACAAAAGTGCCAGTTTATCAGAAGTTCCTGTGGTCATTCCTGCATAAATGACAGAAAATTATAATATGACTGATACATCAACATACTACTAATACAACATAAAGACTGTTATATCCTTAAAAAATGATGGCATCAAAATTCTATGAGTGAAACAATCTTTAGACTTAAATCACATCCTTTTTAATACTTCATAAAAAAATTGTAAGAAAAGCTACTTAAAATTTGCTTTTGCATGTACCGATTACTAGAATATTTATATTCTTAAATATAAATTCAAAATTATTTTTTTAAGTCTTATTTTTTCTGGGCATGCACTTGGTCCTAAAACAGTTATAGAAAATATCTTTTTAATCTCTGACCTGGGGGATGTACAGCCCTTTGGGAAAGTAAAGCAGTAATTGAAATGTAGAATCTGAAGAAGATCTGGGACAATTCCTGGGAGTTAAATCAGAATATAACAAAGGTTTAATGACCATGTCGCTGCAGGGGTCTCCATGTAGTTTATCTCATTTAGCCTTTAGCACATCCTTTTGAAAACTACTATACACTATGTAAACCTCAGACAAAAGCAAAATGGAATGAGAAGCTATATTAGTACATAACTAATATAGGGTTTTTCATAAAAGGGTTTTTCACTACCACAGTTTTCACACAATGAGCTAGCTCATGTGCTTTTCGGTGGCTAACAATATTATTACACATTACACATAGTAATAACCATTATAATATATGATCACATTCTGAGTGTCAGATATTATATTGATATTTTATCTTTTATTGTATTTATTATTTCCAGTCATGATAAAAGGAAGGGTTATTATCAATATTTTACAGACGTAGATGGTGATGGTCATTGTTCAAAATCCCGTTCCTATTTTTCTTCATTTATGGAGAAACTGGAGCTTAATCCTTGTCTTTCATAGTACTAATCATAAGAAATGTACATCTTTTCCTATGCATTATCTAGAATGAATCTGTGAAAATTGCTTGAAGAAAATTAAAGAAATGACAAAAATAGATCCTACTGTTCAGCTGTAGCTAAGCAGTCTCAGGACAAAAAATAAACTGGTAGAGAAAAGAACCAAAATGATAATTGAAAATAAAGTATAGTGAAATGTTAATGAAAATATTGCATCTCATATTTAAAGACAGTATTAACTTTTTCTGTCTGTTTAGGTAACATCCCACTTTTCTCTCTAAGGAAGAACAACATTAATAATGCTTCATATAAACTAATTATTCAACCTCCTTTTAAATGTATTTTTATAGGAAAAAAATTGTGTTTAAACATGGGCAAAGAATTTAGCTTTTGTTAGATTACATTTTAATAGGTAGTCACGTTTTTTCATATATCTAATGGAATATTGATTTTCAGATAAAGTGCTATGAAGTGAGAAGGATAATATCTCATTGTTCAAGGAAGAAAACAAGGAAATGGAAACTTTCAACTATTTTGATGTATTAGAATTAAAATGTGAATCAAGAACTAGTTAAGTCATCAGAAATTATCAAGTGTGAAATTGGGTCCAAAAATCATAATCATTCAGGTGTCTAAATTTATAAATAATGTCAGATCATTTCTAATATTGATCAAAAAGTTAAGAACAAACTTAAAAATAACTACTTTGTGTAGTCTGTTTTAGTAATCTGGACCCATTTATCCATTCATTGAATTATTTTTAAATCAGATTTGTTGAGAAATAATTCACATACAATACTATTAACACATTCAAAACCTCCACATAATGTTTTTTAGTATGCTAACATGGTTGTGCAATTATCACCACAATCAATTTTAGAATATTTTCATTAGCCCCCCCAAAACCTTCTATAAATTAGCAGTAACTTCCCATCCCCTAAGACACCCATCCCTAGTCAACTACTAATCTATTATCTGTTTTAATCCATTTTTCTATTCCGGACTTTTCTTATAAACGAGAACAAACAATAGGTGATCTTTTGTGACCGGCTTATTTCACGTAGCATGTTTTCAAAGTTTATTCACGTTGTAGCTTGTATCAGTACATGATTTCTTTCTCTTGTTGCATCGAATGGTTATACCATATTTTGTCTATCTATCATTTTATGGACATTTGGGCTATTTTCATTTTTTAGTTCATGTGAATAATGGCATTAACGTTCCTATACAAATTTTCATGTAGGCATAAAGTTATTATTAATCCGAATTGTGTACTCAATGGAATGGAATTACTTGGTCATATGGTAATTCTATGTTTACCGTTTTGGTTAATATCCAAACTGTTTCCAAAGTAGTATAGCATTATATATTCCTAACGCGAGGATTCCAATTTTTCAACATCCTTGCCCACAATTGTTATTATGTCTTTTAATTACAGCCATTCTTGTGGATGTAAAGTGATATTTCACTGTGGATTTGATTTGCATTTCCCTAATGGCTAATAACATTGACCATTTTTTCCTGTGCTTATTGGCCATTTCTATATCTTATTTGACAAAGTGTCTCTTTGATTATTTCCCTTTTTCAACAGGATTACTTGACTTTTTTATCATTGAGTTGAAAGTGTTCACTATATATACTAGATACAAGTCCTTTATCAAGTATATGACTTGCAAATATTCTCTCATTCTGTGAGTTATCTTCTCATTTGTTTATTATTATTAAAACATAATTGTGCATATCTGTGGTGTACAGCTTTGAATATAATACTTGTGTGTAATATGTGTAACTCAAATCAGGATAATTACTATATTTATCATTACACGATGCATTCATTTTTGTAGCCCTTTGCAAATTTCTTGCTAACCAACACCCCTTCCCTCCGCTGGTAGCCTCAGTTCCATTTTCTCCTTTTGAAAGTTCAAGAAATTATTGTGGTTGTTGTTTTTGATGACCTTTGAGGATGAAATTTTAAAATTTTGATAAAAATTTCGTAATTTTTATTTATTTACTTATTTTGTAACTTGTGCTTATCCTCTACTTTCCTCTTTCTAAAGCTTTTTTTTTTTCCTCCCTCATTTTCTGTTTTTTGGGGTTTATTTATTGTTTACACTCAATATTTTCATGTAAGTATATTTTGAAAAGAGCAGCTCTAAATTGGTGTGTTCATTCTAAAATATTTAACTAATGCCCCTATATGTACTCTTATAGCGTTTTACTAATTTGTTTAACTATGATAAATTACATTGTTCTAAGATGTGAACAACATCAACAAATGGAGATTTTTTATGGGATAATTGTTATTTCTTACCATAAAGAACAGTTATTAATTCATTTGGAAGATTTATATCAATTGAATTTTCCATAACTTCCAAAATCAAGTTAATTATAAGGCAAAATGCATTATTTTATCATTTTTTAATCCTCTTCTACACAGCATGCGTTAAAGAAATGTTGGAGATGTGCTAGTGCACAAAACATATCAACACTTCTTTCTTAGAGTTTACACTCCAGTGTGGTAGACAGTCAAATAATAAAGTGTGTTATAAGTTTAAAAAATGTAAAATGCAGCATGGTGTAAGACTATCTACTCTGGTCATCCAATTAATTTTAGTGGTCATTAAATACTTAATTTATAAAGTAACATTCAAGCAGATAGTTAAATGACCAGTTACAGTTAGCTAAAATTAGAAAACGAAAAAGACAAAACCAGAAAGACTATCTATTTATTTATTTATTTTTTGTCCTTTTTGTGACCGGCCGCATCACGCTCAGCCAGTGAGCGCATCATGCCGGCCATCCCTATATAGGATCCGAACCCACGGCGGGAGCGCTGCTGCACTCCCAGCGCTGCACTCTCCCGAGTGCACCATGGGCTCGGCCCCAGAAAGACTATTTAGACAGTAGGTAAAGCACGCCCTGAGTCCAGAAAGAACATACCACATCCTTTCTAAGGAAAACCTGTAAGACTAGATCATGGAATACAAATGTGTGACAAGCATAAAACACTGGGAATGTTTACAGAATGATCATGGTATGGAATGACAGCCATGTAATAGATTATTTTAGAAATTACACTTTGAAGTAATTGGAAGCACTTTCACTACAATAAGCCACAAGAATGATAAAAATACATTTTATTCAATAAATATTGATGACGTGTGGTTAGACAAAGCATGGGTTCACTGAGTGAAATCATTAAAAATGCAATTTTAGTGTTCCAGACAATAGATTTTGGTAATTTGGGTCAAAATAGTGAAATTAAGAAAGTGGGTAAAAACTCTAGATTATTGTGAAATGGAATCTACAAGGATTTGTGTTTATTGATGTGATGATTATTTTTATGTGTGAACTCGACTGGACTAATGGATACCAAATAGCTGGTAAAACACTATTTATGGGTATGTCTGTGAGGGTGCTTCCAGAAGAGATTGGCTTTTTAATCAGTAGGCCAAGTAAAGAAGATCACCTTCATCAAGGTGGGTGCTCATCATCCAATTCCTCGAAGACAAGAATTGTATAAACAGGCACAGGAAGGGAAAATTCTTTCTCTGTGTTTGAACTTGAAACATCCGTATTTTCCTGCTTAAGTCATCATAGCTCCTGGTTCTCTGGCTTTTGTACTCAGACCATGATAAATAACATTGGCTCCCCTAATCCTCAATTCGGGGCTTGGACTGGAATGACTCCACAGGCTTCCTCGGCCTCCAGCTTTCACATGGGAGGTAATGGGACTTCCCAGCCTTCCTAATTTTGTGAGCCAGTACCTCATAATAAATCTCTTCCTGTGTATCTGTATCAGTTTCACTGGAGCACTCTGACTAATACAATTGGATATGAGGGATGAAGAAGAAACAGGCATCAAGAATAACTGTCAATTTTTCAGTTTCTGCAGAGTTGAAGGAAGAGAGGATATGGACAAGCAGTAGCTAGAGAGACTGGAAGAAAATCAGGATAATGTAAAGACTGTGCCACCAATGGAAAAATGATCTCTGTGGAGGACTGAGAGATTTGCTGCAAAGTCAATGTAGAAAAGACTCAAGGAATATCCATTGATTTAGCTAGAGTCAGTGACCCTGATGTTACACAATCAAATGACCAATGCTGAGTTAATTTTCTGCCCTCTACATTTTCTCTTTCTACAGTGTTTTTATATCAGCAACTTCGGAAAAATAAGGCAATATTTGAACACTATTGTCTACATGCATATTAGGCAAGTGTGGAAACTATGAATATTATTTTGGGTTATTTGTGCATTAATGAAAGGCTTAGCTAGTTATTTTCTAATGACCCACTTTTGTTAACTGATCAGCTCTGATGAGAATATTAAAGTGCTGTGGTTTTAGTTTGATTACAAATATTCTCTGCACACATTTGAAACACCATTGAAATTATCATATCTATTTGTTTAGAATTATAATAAATAATCAGCTCATTCCTGAGCCTGAGGGAACATTGTTTTTTTTTTTCTTTCCACTGAATAGTAAGATTTTCCCCCATGTAAAAAACAAAAACAAAACAAAACAAAAAATACAAACCTCCTAAGATATCACTTTAAAACATGAAAGCCTAGAAATGTTGTATGATATTTTGATAAAGTTTGCAACAACGAAATGGAGAAAATCATTAGTCGTGCCAATAATCAATGAAGATAAACACATAGACGTTTAACATCAGATTCTTCAAACCTAAATTCTACCCTTAACCAGCCACCCCATCCCTCAAGATCCAAGAAGGACATTTACAAAAAGACAATGAAGCATGACCACATCATATTTTAATTCTCTTAGTATTTTACTCTAAAGTTCAATATAGAACATCACAGGGCTATGCTTTTGCATGAAGTAGCCTCTGTTAAGTGATCTTAACCTCAATAAATAGGTTTGCTTTCTTTAGTGCCAATCCCATACTTAAAATGTGAATCTAATTCCATCACTGAAAAGAAAAGTTCCAAGTACATCTGACAGGCAAAAAGGCATGTCAAATGCATTCAAAATTTAACCTCATTGAAAGATTCACCTCAGAAAGAGAGAATAGTTAGTCAAGGCATAGGGCAATGCATAGATTCTGAGCCTTTCCTTATGTGGAGTGATAAACTAGGAAAGAAATATACTTGCTTTATTTTAACTGCAAGGTAAAACACCCTAACAGACTTACTCACACATTAGTAAGGCAAGTTTTTCTTGTCCTTTTTTGCATTTTTCTGTAACCCTAATTAGATTAGCAACTAAATTTATTGTCTTCTAAAAGTATGGGTAATTTCTAGAATCTGGCTTGAGGCAGTCAGAATTATGGAGTATCAGAGAAAAATATACTCACTTTTATGTACACATTTTCTTGTCAAAGACACTTTCTTTTTGCTTCAGGACTTTTATGAATCAACTTTGATGCTGTCTCCATAATCCTGTGAGATAAATTAGAAGACAGGCATGAGTAAATTGATCCTAAGGCCTATTCATCTAATGCCAAGCAGTTTTTCTAGAGAGTTACATAATGCCTGTCAGATAAAAGCAGAGCTAAAGAAGACCTTTACTTTTTAAATCAATCTCTTGTCCCCACAAGGCAACAAAGTTCTAGAAAGTGATTCTCCCTTTCTTTATATTGCTAGAGATAGCCTAAAAGTCCCCATTCCTCAATTCATCTCTAATATTCTGCTTCAACCATAAATTTCATTTCTCATCTCCTTAATTGTGTTATTCTAAAACTGTCTCTCATTGTGTCCTAGTTTTCTAAGTGCCAGAGAATTAATAGGACACATTTTCCTTACCTAACCTCAAGCTTTTTAAATAATTGTTTTAATTACTCTCACTTTTCTTCATCTATCATTCTCTTCTTAAGCCATTCCACTGGAGTTTTATCTTCCCCTTGTCACCAGATTATTATTTTTTGATCACCCATAACTTTCATGTTGGCAAATCCCAGTGACATTCTTTCTGATACAATATTATTATTCTTCTCAAAATTATTTGATACAGAAGACAACTCATATATTCTTGAAATACTTTATTCTATTTGTTTCTGGGACTCCAAAATGATTCCTTCTCTTGCTGTCTTTTTCAATGTCCTCTCTTATTTTCCCCTTGTGAAATTATTCATAAATATTGATAAAAGCAAGGGCTCAGTCCTGTTTTCCCTTTCTTTGCAATCTACAGTCTTTTTATCAGTTCTTTCCTATTACTTTCCATTATATTCCAAGAACAATTGAATTTATATCTCAAACTTCACAAACTTGTATATTCTGTCTTCCACTTGGTATACTTAACTTAGAAATTTTTATTTTTCTTAGATCTGTGCCTTTCCCAAATTCTTATTTTGGTTAATTGTCCCCCAATTTTCACAGCTAAAACTAAGCCAATTTGGGCCGGCCCGGTGGCGCACTGGAGAGTGCCCCGCTTGGGAGTGCGGCGGCGCTCCCGCCGAGGGTTCGGATCCCATGTGGAGACCGGTTCCCGCTCACTGGCTGAGCGCAGTGCGGGCACAACACCAAGGGTTGCGATCCCGTTGCCGGTCCCCAGTATGGGCGCGACACCGAGGGTTGCGATCCCGTTACCGGTCAGTAAAAAAAAGACAAAAAGGAAAAAAAAAAAAACTAAGCCAATTTGAGGTATTATTTTTTCATTCATCAGCTCACAGCACCTTATAGTTGTACTAATTCTAACCAAAATTTTTTTTTAAAAGACCTGATTATGTATACACATCTTTTTTCTTCTTCTCCTTTTGTTCTGCTCACAATTGTGCTCCATTTATGGATGACCATAATAGCCTTCAATCATAGCTTTCTCCTTTTATTCTTTAGAAACAATGGTCCACTCAGTGGATAAAGAAATCTTTTAAAAATATACATAAGATCAGTATGATATAGAAGCTAAAAGAAGAATTTTTTTGGTATGGGGAAATGAACAACTGCATTAAACAATGCTGACAAACTGATAAAGATATTGACAAGTTAGCAGCTATGAAATTCAGCAACATAAGGGTAATTAGTAATTTGAGAAGAGCAGGTGGATTGAAATGGTGTGGAATGGAGTGGGTTAAGAAAAGAAGGGAGGTGATAAACTGGAGAGAATCACTACAGACAGTTCTGTTCAAGAGATTTGGGTAAGAGAAACAAAGTGGGTAAATAACTGGAGAGGAATGTAAAGAAAGAGAGGTGTTTTGCATGTGTGCATATTTCATTATAAAGGGTATCCATATATATTTATAGGGTAATGGAAAAATCTAGAAAAGGGAAAAATTTATGGTAAAGGAGAGAAAAATGGGACAAGGAGACAAAGATTCAATTCATGATAGACACCGCAGCTACATCAAGAGGACAAAATTACATAGAGAAGCAAAGTTTGATGGAATTAATCTCAAAATGTGCCAGTTTTTCCCTCTTCAAATATTTGCCTACATGTAAACTACTCAGATGCCAGGTAAGAAACCAAGACTTGCAGTAAAGAGAAGTAGCTGGGGGGCTAAAGGCTAAGCAAAAATTCAGTAGCCATGTGCTCTGGTAAGACAGAGGATGGAATCCACAGCGCAGGAAGGTATAAGGGACCTGGCAAATTACCCAAAGATTAAATTGAGACAAAAGTGGACGCATCCTTTATAAACTATACCTTGGGCTTAAGATAAAAAATAAGTATGAGGGTATTTCAAAAATTTCACAGAAAAATTTATATTATCCATTAATTCTAATTTTTCATGACCTTTTTTAAGTACCCTAGAATACCACTGTGAACAAAGCTTAAAATCAACTCTGAACAGGGTGCAGTCTGCATTCTATCTATCTGGTTGGAAAACAAATAATTTCCAAAAAAGAGCTGGAGATTAAAAACAAAATCTGAGATGACAAACTGATTCTATCATCTGAAAGACAATCTTAAAAAGGAACAAAACTGAAGAACTTACACAGGTTTGCCGACAAATAATAAAGCTATACTAACTAAAATACTATGTTATGGCTACAAGGATAGACAAATAAACCACTGGAACATAACTGAGAATCTAGAAACAGACCCTCAAAACTATGGACACCTAATTTACAACAACAACAACAACAAAAGCCCACTGTATATTAGTGGGGAAAATATGATCTTTTCAAGAATTTGTTCTTCTTGTGCTGGCTATACTTGATTGAAAAATATGACCCCTGATCCCTAACTCACATTGTACACAGAAATTAATTTCAGGTGTTTGGTGGACCTAAACCTGGAATATAAGACAATAAAGTTTATAAAAATAAACATTAAATAGTAACTTTATAAACTTTGATTAAATTAGGGCAAATTTTTTTAAGCAGAAGGTAAAAAAAAAGCTGTAAAATATAATTATAAAAATAATTATATTAAAATTAAGAACTTCTGCTCACTAAAAAACCCAATTAAGAAAATGAAAAAGAAATCATGAGTACTGTTATCTCTTCTTGAAAAATGTATGCATTTTTTGTAATATATATATATATATCTAATGCTGTTTTACAATATATTAAATATTCCAATATCCATAAGAAATAGACAAAGATAATAAAAATGAGTGTGATTAAGGAGACAATTCACAGAAAATTATTTTATTTTATTTTTATAATAAACATATACAATTGTTTTCATTGTAATTATACTTTAGCAAAATACAAATCAAAACAGAAATGCTACTACACAAATACCAGTTTGCTAAAAATTCAAAAGAAAGAAAATTACAAGTTTTGATGAAAGTATGGAAAAACTTGATGTGGATATTAGAGTAACTGAGCTCTCATACACTCTTGGTGGGATTGTAAATTAATACAACCATGTCAGATAACACTTTAGCATTAAATAGTCTCATAAACTGTGACCCAGTGTTCCTCATATGTGAACATCCAACAGATGTGAGTACGGTGTTCATGTGCATCAAAAGATATAACCACATACTCTTAGCCTTATTTACACTACCACAATACTGAACTCAATCCCTATGGCTTTTAACAGTTGAATAAATATATAAATTATGATATATTCCTATAATTGAATACTATATTAAATAATTAGAAAAACACATACACACAAAACATTGACAAATCACTCAGATGCAATGTTGAGCAAAAAAAGACAATAAAAGAATAAACACTGTAAAAATTCCAGGTCAGGCAAAACTAATCTCTGATGATGGAAGTAAGAATAATGATTACCTTCACAAAGGGAATTGATAGTGGCATAGAGGGCGCATGTGATAGAACTGAGGACTGCTGAAAAGCTCTACCTTTTGCACTGAGGCTGATTGCAGAGTTATTTATCAAATATTGAACTTCACACTTAAGAATTGTGTACTCTCTGTATATATGCCACACATAAACTGAAAACAAACAAAAAAAGTACAGATCTTATAATTACTTCAAAATAGCTAAGCTACTATCACTATTTCAATTAAATGTGGCTAAATAGACTGGCTTAGCCTTCCTTTTATCATATGGAAACAACCCACTAAACCATTAGTCCCCTAAGAGCAGCAGGCTTTGTCTGCTTTGTTCCTAGATGTACTCCAAATACTTAGCAGTACAATTTAAATGATGAGTGTTTTTATGACTCAGCCATTTAGGTAAAAACTCTACCTATTTAACCCCCATTTCACTCTCTATAGCATGATCATGAATAATATTGGGGATATCTAAAACAAAATAAAAAAACACAATGTCTCCAGTTCAAATTTATTTATTAAGCCTATGAATTTGAGGGCACCCATATGAAGTAGTAATCCCAGTAGTTAAAGTAATTATAATTAACTGGCATATTATCTACCCCTTTAGTAAACTGCTCTCCAGTATCAAAATTATTATCTTTTCACTGTTTTCAGTAAAGTGTCTGCTATAGTAAAATTAAATATTTTTGCATGTTCTTTGAACCTCTAGTGTCATAAAGTTTGTTCTTATGAAGTGTATAATTTGCATAAATTTCAAGTCAATCTCCAGCATGTGGGGTATAAAAGATGAAAAATAAATGGAAGAAGAAATTCCCCAAACCTCTTTAATCCAACAGTCTCACCTAAAGCATGAGCTCCAGACCACAGACCTCCAGACCACAGACCTATGACAATGAGTGCAGAAAAGTTCATGACTCTATCTTCCATACATTCCTGAATGACATGGTTGTTGTGCTGACACGTGAACTCTAGGACACCCACACTAGTGTGATCATTCCATACTTTCAACTCCCAGTAATGAGCTATAGAAAAAAATATTACGGAAAGTAGAATCTCTAGATGGGTAGGGGTCAAGTGCCCCTTAATTAGTGGGAGTGGGGGTAAAAAAAAGGCAATCAGTGATTGTCCCCTGCTCTGTACAGATACTACCATTTCTTACCAAAATATTCTCATTTAATTTTCTCCAGTTACAAATTGGGAACTGGATAAACATTACCTAGAAACTAGGCAAATCTCATGTGATTTTCTGTAATTCATTTTTAACTCAGGAACTTTTGTTTATGCACTTGTCACAGGTGGACATGCCTCTGAACTGCTCTCACATAGTGCTATTTTAATTTTTGTTTGAATTTTTTTCTCCCATCTTTTGACAATAAATATGGATACCCTTCCCAACCCACATGCAACATTAACATAATGTCAGATATAAAGGGTATTGACACTGAAACTTTAAATCTCAATCATTCTTTCCTTACCCTGAGACATCCTTATTTGCTATGTCTAGCTGATGCATTTTATCCAGAACAACAGGTGTATTATATATTCCTGTATTCTACAATGAGGTTCAACATAAATGAAAAGTTACATAGGATTCCCAGAGTAAGTGTTATTTGAAAAGTTCTTGAGAATAGGAGAATAGCAAATTATACTTGGGCTTGACCTATCCTGTCTCCTAGATTTCCTCACGATCTCATCTCACTTCATAAGAGCTCACCAAAACAGCTTATGTATTAGTTTCTGTTGCTTATAACAGAATACCTGAAACTGGGTAATTTATAAATAAATTAAATTTATGTCTTACAGTTTTAAAGCCTAAAATGTCCATGTACAGAGGGTGCATCTGGTGAGGGCCTTCTCTTGGTTGGGAACTCTCTACAGGGTCCCCTGGAGACCAGAGTGTCACATGGCAAGAATGCGCTGAGCAAAACAGTTAACCTGCTCACTTACTCTCCTTTTAAAGTCATCAGAATCACACCCATTATTCCATGAATAGATTAGTCCATTTAAGAGGGCACAGTCCTCATAATTTAATTTCCTCTTGAAGTCCCCACCTTTTAAATACCATAACTGGGTTTCCCACACTCTGAACACTGTTACAAGGAAGATTAAGTTTCCAATACATGAACTTTTGGGGGGCACATGTGACCCATAGCAGCTTACATAATGCTAATATTAATCATGTCACCAAATCTAGCATTAGGGTGACTTGCATGTCTGTGTCTCTAGTTCTCCCTAATTAAACATCTTCGGAACAGAAGATATATTTGGCTATGTCAACCCTAACCTTTATACCTTCTCCGTCAGCACCACTTTGCATGCTTTAGTATCTCTCAGAAACTGTTGGTTGCTCAAACTTCCTTGAGATTTTGGGGAAGAATAAAAAATTTAGTCTCCTGGACATGCTCAATTAGTCTCATGAGTGTAACTGTCTCTCTTGTATTTTCAAAACACTTTTTAAATGTTCGTTTCTGGTTCTATCTGTACTACTGCCTCATACCCAGGTAACACTCATGTACATAATTCAAAATATTTTTGATTTGTTTACTTCTTGTATAATAATTTTGTTCTTATAGAAGTTTCCTTCAATTTTATTTTAAATTTTAGCTTTAAAATTCCCATCTGATTTTTAATAGACAAATAAAAATTGTATATACTTAAGGAGTACAACATGATGTTCTGTTATATGTATACATTTTGGAGTGGCTAAGTCAAGCTATTTAACATATGCATTCTCTCATATACTTATCTTTTTTTTTTTTTTTTTGGCTGTGCTTTGGTGATGAGAGCACATAAAATTTCCATATTATTTAAAATCTGAATATTTCCTTTTCTAAAAAATATGCTAGTATATCTTTGGGGCTTAAACACTCAAAACTCCAAGCTTGTACCCCATTTATAGCATTTAAAAAAATTCATTACTATTTCCTGTTTCCCATCACTTTCTCTTGGGAAAGGAAAAAAAAAAAGATGAGAGAGAGAGAGTGAGAGAGACGGAGGAAGAGGAGGGAGGAGGAGAGAAGGAGGGAAAAAGAAAACAGAAAGAAAGAAGAAAGAGCAATAGAAACAACTGAAGGAGAGAGATGCACATGCTACAAGTGTACATCAATTTTCAGTGTCCTTTCATGGTTGTGACAAACATGAGATGGTGGGATCTGATGTTTTTAAAGGACATCAGGAAATAAAAGGTACGCAGAGTTTAGGTTGTCATGTGCTTCTAATTTACATATTTCAGAACACTTGAATGGATCAAATATTATTATATGATTTCTATTATTGTTACATTACAACTTGAACAGTTGTCTAGTCCTTATAATATGTGGATTTCAAATAAATAATAAACACAACTAGTTAGTATAGACTATAGAAGTTTTTTCTTCTCTCTTAATATCAGAATTAGGTCATTCTATTAAAATAAATCAATCACTGAGACTTTGAGAAAGAAAGAAAAAAGCAAAAGTAAGTAAATCAGTGTCTGCATATAGAAATGACTTAAGTTTGAAAATCCGTAGCCTATTTAAAGTGCATGCTGAGTAATTGCCCCATTAATTTGATAAATGTAGACAGTAATTTGTGATGATTTAGGCTTGAAAGTTCTATTTTTCTCTCAGATGCATAGGGTTTGTTTTACTTCAATTATTTGGGTCATTGCCTTAATTCTCCACTTAACATTACTTGTTATAAGACCTTCCTATTACTAAAATATGGCCTTTTTAATGAAGTTCTTCCTACTACTGACTTTAACCTTTAAGCTCACCATGTTATGGCACTATATGTAAATAGCCACCTTAATTATGACATTTGGCATAATTCCAGAAAGAAAAGAAGTAGGAGAGTAATGCACTAAGCTTTTGCTCCTTCAATTTTAAATGCATATTGTCCTGTTACATTATTTCTCTTGGAACTGAAAAACTTATTCCTGAATTTTTTAAAAATTCTCTCTTTCTGTCTGTCTCTCTCTCTCTCACCCTCTTTCCTTTTGCGTCTTCTTCCCTCCATCATGTTACATTTTAGAATGCAGTTTAAAAAAAGACTCAATAGTATAAAATGTGGAGGGCTTTTATTTGCTTATATATTAATATTATTTCCTGAGCAATGTTTCATTTTAATAATTATACACATTATTACATAAATTGCCATTAATTTAACATTTACATATACTCTTTTCTTAGATGTGTTTAAGAAATAATAAAATTTTTTCTTGTTAACCTGTGAACTTGAATTGTCAAAATTGAGACGAGATAGAGAATAGGGCTTAGTACTTCAATAAATGTGAGATTTGTGGTCAAGTTGAAATTTCCCAATAAAGAAAATTTTGTTTTAAATTTTATTTTAGAATGGCATACTTATATGTAATTGTTCTTTAATCCTATTTGATTAAAATTTTCATCTTAGAAAATTCTTATTACCCTCACTTTTTGCCTTTCATATTGATAGGTGTTCACGCATTCTGAGCAAGACTAATGATTTTTTATATTTAATTATAATATAGTAATTACCAATGATAAATAGATGGAAAGAATTAGGACATCAAATATTAAGTTGAATTTTAGTTTTAATTTAGCTAAATTTGGATTCTCTATCCTTATGGTCAGTCAGAACAGCAGAAATAGTTTCTTTAAAGTCATTAAGCAAGATTTTGCAATGTCCAGGGTGATGTTTATGCTTTAGGATTCACAGTTAGTTACTCTGGTCTATCTTTATGAGACTAAGCAGTCTTTTGTGAGGAAACTTATCCTGAGCAAACTAGAAGTAAACAAAGCTGTGTCTGATACTGGCATGGTTTATGTATCCTCAAATCCTTGAATTCTTTACCAGGTATCTTTCCTCTTGTCTACTCAGCCGTATTTCTTGGTGAAACCCTAGAACTTGCCATAGTGATGCTCTCATTGGTGCCCAAGTGTCGGGCCTTAAAAATTAACACCACCTTAAGTGACATTATAAGCTGTGCCATTATAGGCCCACAAGGGCGTATTAATGTGGCAGCCTAAGACGGCACCAGGAGGAAGTAGGGTGGGGGTGTCTGCAGGAACCTTGCCTTAGCCCTTATTGGACAAATACGTGCTTCTGCGCTTGTGAACACAATAGCTAGGTATTGAGACAGGATGCATGCCCTTGACCTTTAAGCTGATTGGATTATGTTAAAACCTCCCCTCCCTATCTGCCTATAAAAGCAAGTGCTTGGGGCAGAGCCCGTGGCACACTCGGGAGAGTGCGGCGCTGGGAGTGCAGCGGCGCTCACCGCAGCGGGTTTGGATCCTATATAGGGATGACTGCTGGGGCACTTACTGGCTCAGCGCAGTGCGGCCAGTCTCAAAAAGGACAAAAAAAAAAAAGCAAGTGCTTGTGTGGTAATAAACGGAACTGCTCGACAGAACCCCCACCGCGTCTGAGTGTCCTTTAACGGGGCTGGTTTGGGGCTGGTGGTGTGCTCACATCTCTTCATGGCTCTCTTCCCCCATCTCCTTCCAAAGGGGACAGGAGGGAAAGAGGAATCCTGGGCCGTTTGCTTGCCAGCCGAAAGGAACGAGGCTAAGGGCTCTTTGGGTCTGCCGGTGGCGGACCCGACACCCAAGCTTCTCACATTCCAGCCTGCACTCATGACGTTCCAGTACATCCCCTCTAGTCATCGCATTTCAATTCCAGAGGATATTTATGTTTGCTTGTTTGTTTGTTTTTTCATGCAAATGGGGTCAAACTCAAATACCCCAAACTACCAGAATCAGTAGCTGTCTTCCTCCTCTCCTTTTATTTTTCTTTAATTTTATATTGAAACATATTAACTGTACATATTTATGGGGTATAGTCATATTTCAATACATGTACACAATGTGTGTTGATTTATTCAGAGTAATTAGCCTATTCATCATTGCAAAATTTAATTATTTCTTTGTGATGTGCACATTTGAGCTCCTCTTTTTTAGATGTTTGTTTACATGCAGTAAAACATTATTGATTATAGAATTCTGGGTCAACTGTACACCAATAGGATGTATTTTTCCTATCTCACTGTACATTTGTGTCCATTGGTCATTCTTTCACTATCCCTCCTCCCTCTCCCCTGTCTCACCTCCAGTAACCCTCTTAATTGAAATTTCTGTCCAAGACTAGGTCATTTTGTGCACTGCAGTACATCAGATACATGTTTAATTATTTAATCTCTGTGAATATGAATTTTTTCCCATTTACTTCTTTATTATTGACCGTCCTGTCTTCACTGAATCGGTCTTATCAATGTACAAGCATACTTACATAAACAAGAAAAGGAAAGTGGGGGGAAAAAAAAAAGCAAATCCCTCCCATGTCTTACAACTTCTCTAACTATTGACTCATTTCTCAATTTCACAACTGTAATATTTGTGTTCTCTTTGAATTCTCTCTGCACAGGCTTCTGTCCCCACCCCTCCTCTCAAGCAGCAATTAACCTCTAAACATTGAGTCCAGTGATCATTTTTCCAAAGTCGTCTTAGCCTGCAAGCAACATTTGGCACAATTGATTCCCCCAGTTAAGGTAACACAGCCATCTATAACAAAATGTCCCTATCCAAAGACTC
This sequence comes from Galeopterus variegatus, assembly GCF_000696425.1. Lineage (NCBI taxonomy): Eukaryota > Metazoa > Chordata > Mammalia > Dermoptera > Cynocephalidae > Galeopterus > Galeopterus variegatus. Next base: position 59,637 of record NW_007734066.1, on the reverse strand, counting down.
CTGTGGCACAAGACATTCCTGTCCAAATACTCCTTCATTACGGCACAAGATAACTTTTCGAAATTCCTTTTACAAATCCTCCTGTGGTATGACCAAGTCCAGTTTAATTGTGTTCTATGGTGCATGACACTTCTTCTGCCTACAAGTTCAGCTGTGTCAAAAGAACCCCCCCCCCCAGAATAAATAAGAATCATCTAACCACAATGAAATGTGATCTTGTAAAGAGATCCTTAATCTATTGCCCATTAATTTCACAGATTGTCAGACACTGCCAAATGTTGGTCACATTTTCTCCTCATGAACATGAAGGCTAAAAACATTTCTGAGCTTTCCCCTGCAATTAATTGAGTACCAGATGACTGAGTTCTGGTCAATACTATGTGGGAAGAAGTATATAGAGCCCTTCAGAAGTAGGCATAACTACCCCCACATTATGTTCTGTGTTCTCTATTGCGTTCTGTTATGTCTCCATAGGCCATGTGCTTCAGATAATGGCATCACAAGATGACAGGCGAGTCTCATCACAGTGCCATTTCTTAGCAAATCTTGCAACATGTACTGAACTGTGGTTTAAGAAATCAGTATTGTTGTCTTAAGACACAGAGATTTGGGGTTTAATTCACTATCTACATATATACCTCTAGCTCATGCTCATGCCTTTCTCTGGATGTTGATATGTATATACCTGCCATTTGACATAGGACTCTTGGAATTCTGACTAACATCTGTAAATTAAAATAAACCTGATTTCACTTTTCTCAAAAAATAAGTTGTTTCCATGGTGTTTCCCCACATTACATGTAGTTCAGGCCGAAAACCTTGAGTCAATTTTGAGTCTTCTTGTGTTCTCATCCTATATCCAGTGTAATCAAATTAGTTGTCTAAAACTTGCAAATATTTCCATAATACAAACACTTTTCCCTTCTCATTGTTATCACCCTAACCATTTTATCTCTTACCTAGAATATTGCAATGGCCTTTTGAATGTATCACTTCTGACCTAATCTCTACAGTGAGTTTTTATTTCTTTAACACCAACATCCATACCATAGCCTAAAATTATTTACTTAACTTAATGCTGACCTTAAAAGGAAACATTATAGAAGCCATAAAAAAATATTTTATCTTAAGAAATTTGTATCTACTACATCAGCTGGTGGAATTTGGCTTAAGAGTGATGGGGTAGATTCAGACAGCATGAATTCTGCATTTTTAAAGATTCTGTATAAATTGGTGAGTTTCCCTTTTCTTCAGAGTAGCAATCTCCTACAGACACATAATAAGTAATATTGAATATACTAGTGCAAGGTCTCAAATAACTTTATTTTCAAGACTTGTTCATGACATTCTATGTATTGTCCATGATACCCAGTAATTAGGTTGTTAATTACAGTAGAGGCCATATAAATACTATCATAAAGCAAGAATGTGTTCAAAGAAAAAAATATGTTTGAGATATACAACTGAGAAAGAAATAGTATAAAGCCTTGCATGTGATGCTGTAGATATAAAAAATATATTACAAGCAAAGAGAGATATGTTTATTAAGATCATTTTGTCAGGTGATCAGTGAGATAAATTAAAGGAGCCAAGACTGACGATGAGAAAAGAGTTAGTTGTCTGCTGGAGGATTCCAATTACGAAATAACAAGAATGTGAATCTCTGTGGAGCTGCAGTGTTGTAGAAGAGATGGTTAATACAAGAAGAGTTAAAGAAAGAAATTGCCAGAATTTTGTGATTTTTGAAAAGATGGGATGTGGGGGAAAAAGAGGAAGGAGATGCAATAAGTACTAATAAATTTTTAAAATTTGGTGGCTCATTTCATTATTATTTGATGTGAATTCCATTAGAGACAGATAATATTTTCTCGTTTATGTATTAGCAAGGATCATTTTAACTTAGTTTGCAAAAATCAACTTGGAAATTTAATTGCTGCTCATAATCTAAACTTCAGTAGTGGCAAATGTAAGCTGGTAATGAGTATGGTCTGAAAAATATTTTACCCCTTACAACTATTTTTTTTTTCTTATTGTTTGAACCACATGAGCAAACAGCTTAATGTACCAAAAAGGGGGGGGGGAGAAAATGGAAGGAAGGAAGGAAGGAAGGAAGGAAGGAAGGAAGGAAGGAAGGAAGGAAAACACAATATTGAGAGAAACATCATCAGGTCCATGATTCTAACAAGAATTGGAGAACTGTTTTGTCTATAGCTTTAAAATTAAAAATCTAATGTTTTTTCATCTACAGTTGAGTACAATTGCTGAGGATAATTGAGCACAGTGACATTATAACTGATTTAGGGCATTGATACACACAGAAACACACACACACACACACACACAGACTTATACTTCAGAAGGTAGCTTTTCTCATGGATCCTTGTGCCTGGAAATCACTCATAAAGGATGTATTTTAAGCCACTGTCATATAGCCGAGAACAATTGTGAAATACAGATGCCCCAAATACAAGGTACAATCATGAGAAAAGACTGGAATTTATATCCACGTTCCATAAGGTCAAGCCAAAGCTTTGTTAACTTGTCTTTGTGAATGCATATTAAACAATTATTTTCCCTATTCTTCAGTTCACTCCCTCTTAATTTTCTCAACTGGCTACAGAGCCTCACTGATTTCTCAGGATATATCACCATTTTACTTTCAAAATAGATATTGAGACAAAGTTAATTTTAGTTACTTTTGTAACATTTATCTTCTGGAAGAAACAAAATTAAAAATAAAATAGATTTCATGATTGCAGGTTCAATACATTACACTCTGTTTTGACTTTAGAAGGAAGATAATGATAAAAGTTGTTGGGCCACATTACGGTGCACTTCCACCATGAGGAACTTTCCCGTATCTAGTTTCTGTTTCTTGATATAAACAGGGCGGTAGCCATGTTGCAAGCAAATCACGAATTTGCCGCCGCCATTTCATGCAAGCCAAAACGCACGTAGCTAACTGCTCCCTCTTCCGGGGTTTTGTGACTCGGCACTTTTTTCCTGCTCTACCGTTACCCGTCCCTCTACGATGTGGCCGCCCCTGATTGGGTAATAGTTTCCCCACCCCACACTCCCTATATAAGCCTCTGTTCCCTTGTAATAAACAGAGTTCCGGTTTTGACCGCTCTCCAGGCTCGGTGTTTTTTCTTTGTCCCCGGGGCCGAAGCGCAGAGGGGATCGGGCCTGCGACACTCATCATCCCGCTCAGCCCCATAAGAGGTTGCCGCCGGCTGGTACGGGGTCTCTTCCAGCCCGGCTTTGTCGGTCTCCGGCAGTGGGAGAACCGACAAAAAGTAACAGAAATATTACTATTAATAACAATATTGATACTAATAATAGTTGTTAATATTATTATTATAGGTAACACATTGAAAACTGCCCATCTGTCAGGTACTTTTCTAAGTGATTTGTGCTTATTATGTGGAAATTTAAGAACAGCAGATTTTTTTATATGTGGGATAGAATTTGTAAATTTTAAGCTCTTCAAGGACACACAGCTAGTTAGTTCTGATTTTAAACCCAAATATAATATACTGGTTTTCTTAGTTTGTGATATTTCTGATATTTTATTGGTAGAAATAAATTAATTACTTTGGTCATTCTGACATTTGATACCAATGATTTTAATATTTACTTACAAAATATGCCTCAAAAACTTTGTGTCGCTATTTCATTTTTCCTTCAAACAATTAAACCAAGTTGGATTCCTGTCTCTTGCGGTAATGGCTGGATATTGACCTGTGGGAATTTGGGTTTGGGGAGTTGGTAAAAGATGCTGATACTCTGAGTACTGCTATTTCCAAGAAGAATAAACTTGAATAGTCTATCTCTGATGCAGGTATCTCCTGTCAACTACCAACATCCCTGAAACTGTGGCAGCCTAACTTGATAGCTTGCAAGTAAAAAATAGGTTAAAAATTTCAGACGATTTACAATCCTTGACAATCTCTTCACTTGCCAGACACCTACTTATGATGTATTTTATATCTCTTCATCAGCCATCCCTTATGCCCTCATAGAGATTTTCAAAACTTTGTATGAAAAAATAAAATAAACAAATTCTCCTTCCTGGTCTTTAAAAAATTTCCAGAAACAGTTGAAAAAGACTTATGCTGCATTATAACCACATAATTATACACTTATGTAGAAAAATTGGGGAGGGGTCCTCTCAATGTTTAGAATGAAAAAAGTGGATCTTGCTGTTCACCTTCCTTGGTATAGATTATGACCAAATATAGTGATTTATAGTTGGTTAGTAATAGTTTGGTTCATAGTTGTGGACTTGTAGACGTGGAAATTTTTGACAGTTTTATATCAATGGTAAGGTAGATATCTTAAGCATATTTCATGTCTTATTTGAATGCTCATCAAAGTTCAACCACTGTAGAAAAGGCTTTTGATAATCAGGAAGACCAAATATTTTGTTCTATGCATGATTGTCCACTTGTTTTCTCAGCCACACCAAACTTGTTTATGGGGTCATGAGTAGCCGTGATGTCTATCACCATTTTTAAGTTCGTCATCTGTCAATAGTAGGAACCAATGCTGAGACACTAATATGCACCATTGTATGAGAAATAAGAGAAAGAAAAACTACCTACCTGGTGGCAGATTGATGACATTGAGCCTCTTCAAAAATTGAGAGAACCGTGTTTTTTTCTTTATTAGAAAAACAAATTAATCTTAATGTGGATTTACCTTTCTTGATTTTGATGCTTCTGTTCACATTGACAATATGTGGATTTATCAAATATTTTATTCACTGTCCTGCTACGTCACAAACATTCCTTTTAACAAGTTCATCATTTTATAGCAGAAGAGGCAATGAGAAACAGCCCGTGGCAGTTAATATTCTTACTATGTGCATATCCTCTACAATGACTTGCAAAAGAATATAAAAATTTCACTTATGCTGACAACCAGGTATTAATAGCTTACATGTTTAGGGTACTAATGTATAAAAGCATACTGTGCACTTAGGATGCATATCTAGATCATAGTACTTTTTTTTTTTTTTTTCAAAGCCAGAGCACACATGTAGGAATCAAGAGACACAAGCAGAATGTTCTCTCACTACTATCACTAAATTTACTCTCATTTATTCTTACTTCTTATTCCCTCAGCTTTGCTCTCTTCTGACACAGAGACCTTGTTTTCTCTAAAATAGGAATATTTCCACAAGAGAAGATAACAATGGTCTCAGTAAACTAGAGATTGATACTGCCTTCTGCCCATTTTGATCTTTTTATGCCATTAGGCCATTTGGGATTTCTTATGTCATGAAACACAACCAATGGCTGTGGTCTTTGATCCTGATTATCATGAAGAAATGTGACTCCTATGCATTAAGGAGTATATATTTGGAAGCCAGAAGATTCTCTGGCTGCAGTGATTGATGGGGTTAAGTGGCTTTCCTTTTGCAGGAAAGGGTGATCATTTTTTTATTTACACAATGATACTTGCACCATATAAAGTGGAAACCTGATTTTTGTCCATGCTTTAATGTGGATAAAAGGGTATGTTTGAAAGCTGAGCATTGGGAAAGCAGTCTAATTGTATGAAATGTGTTCTTTTTGTATTAAAAACTATCATTGCCCTTCTAATATCTTGCTGTGTAGTAAGGACTGGAAACTTAGCAACTACATTTCCCAGACTCCCTTGCCTACATGATTCCAGTATATATTCTACAAAATAGAAACACATATCTGAAGTTTGGAAATTGGAAGCAAAGCAGAAGCCATTATTCTCCTACGCCTACAAAAAGGGTAAGTGCTTGGGCAGATAGAAGAAACTATGTTTACAGTGGCTTCTAGCACAATTATAGTGAATTTCCTTCTTAAGTGATGCCACCAGTTAAACCATTGGAAGTATCCTCCTATGACTTCTGTAACTCTCGGTTTCCTCCTATGATTCCTTCTGATATCGCTTCCTCATGCCTCTTGAAATAGTTTTAAAGGTAACATGTTTCTGGTATAAATCCAATTTTAATTTGAATATTTGAAGGGCCTTCTGTTCTCATACCAAATTCTTTATGTACATATCAACTTATTTTAGGAAACTAATAGTTTACTTTTCATTTACACATCATTTCTTTTCGTTTCTGGTATAAATCCAATTTTAATTTGAATATTTGAAGGGCCTTCTGTTCTCATACCAAAGTCTTTATGTACATATCAACTTATTTTAGGAAACTAATAGTTTACTTTTCATTTACACATCATTTCTTTTCTTTTTTTTTTTTTTTTTCCTTTTTGTCTTTTTTTGTGACCGGAAATGGGATCGCAACCCTCGGTGTTGCTCCCTCACCTCGCTCAGCCAGTGAGCGGCCGGTCTGTACATGGGATCCGAACCCTCGGCGGGAGCACTGCCGCATTTCCCAAGCGGCGCACTGTAGCAGTGCGCCACCGGGCCGGCCCACATCATTTCTTTTTGGATTGCTTAGCAAAGATGAGTATCCCTAAACCTGGTGATTTGTATATTACTATAATCTTTAAAGCAAGCAAACAAACAAATATATAAATAACTAAGAGCATTTCTAACGTGCAAAATTTGTTGAGTGGCACATTGAGCTCTATTCATAACAATCTCTACATTACTCCATATGTTAGTGATTGTCAAAACTTTGAGCAGAGCAGAATCACCTGCAAATCTCATTGCAACAGATTTCTGGGCCTAACACTCAGATTTCAAGTTCCATATGTCCGAGGTAGGGTGTAAGAATTTTAATTTCTAACAAGTTCCCAGGTAATGCTGATGCTGCTGGTTCATGGGCCACATTTGAGAACCACTTCTCTCAGTGTATTTTAATACTTCACTGACTTCTTCTCTTTTTCAAATAAATATTTAATAAAATATTTTGAATTGTTCAGTAGACCTTACTTTTTCTTTTTCTTTTCTAAGTCAGACTTACTACCTGTCACTAAGTCGACAAGATTTCCTCAGCTAGCTCACCTGCCCAAGCTTAATTGTCTCCAGTATAGAATATAAATCTTTTCATCATTAGCTGGTTATGTTTATAAAACAGACTTGTAGGTACGGAAAAATATAAAACTATCAGATTAAATATGTATTTTTAAATCATTCATACAGGAAAAAATTAAGCATAAGAGCGCAAAACAAAAAATTCAATTTGGAAATTGTGTGTATACGCACCTGTGTGTGTGTATTTTCAAATCTGGCCTTAACATAGTCTTACCTGGGTTTTGTAATTGTTCTTCAAAGATTTATTCACTTGAAGTCAAATCAACAATTTAAATTGGTCAATTCAGTTCAATAGTTAATAAAATAGATTAGGTAGTACTATGAGGAACTGATTATTCCTGAAAATGTATAATTTGACCAGTAGTAGTTCAATATCTTTTAAGAAACTTACCTAATGGATATTTCTTTTTATAAATTTTCTTTTCTTTTCAAAGTGGAACAGAACAAACTGATTGACTTTGTTGATCATAGCCAATACACTATGACATTTAAAACATAGTCTTTGACTCTCTGATCCATCACTTCTCCATTGTTACATAGAGAATTAGTTAATGCAACTTTTTTTATATCTTTTATCTAAATAATAATAATAGTTCATAATTAATAATATGCATTAATAATATATCTGTCTCTATGGTTAAATAATTGAGTAGATAAAAAAGTTTAGATGATTCAACAAATATTAGTTACTAGATGAAAATTCAACAAGATCAGAGACTTCAATGTAAAATATTTTCTGTTTTTCACAATTTGTTTTCTGATTATAAAAGAGAAATACAGAAATTTATAAATACACAAATTTATACCTACATAAATTTATTTATGGAACTGGCACGCCATATTAGCTTGCAAAGAATGAAATTTATCCAAAATAATATTATACCTTTTTTTAAAAAAAAATTTTTTATTTTGTCAATATACAATGTAGTTGATTATTATGTCCCATCACCGAAACCTCCCTCCCTCTTCCCTCTCCCCCCTCCCACCCAAGCATGTCCTTTCCATTTGCTTGTTGTAGGAGGATTGGCCAAATTTAATTAGCACATCCTAACACACAAATTATATATTTTTTGAATGCCTTGAAAAATTAAGTGTCTTAAAAAATTTAGTCTGGATGATGGATTCACCCCCAACTATAGTTACCTGGACCTGCTGCCTAACAAAGGGAGCCTCAATTCTCCAGCTCATTGTCTGCAGTCTTTTCTTGATTGTCTGAGCTTTCTGGGTATTTGTGTTTTGAAGATGTGTACAAAAATGTTAAATGTTTTAGGTCATGTTCCATAAAAGCAGCGCCCTAGAAAAGGATTCAGGTGGATGTAATCTGTGGGGGAGAATGCTCTTCAGGAAAAGCCAGTAAATGGGACTTGAAGCAGCATTGGGAAGTGGGGGAGACCTGAGCTAAGGTTTAGTCTCAGGTAAGCCTTGCCTTGGACTTATACACTGAGGGGCTGCTCTGGAGCATTAACAAGCTTATCCCTCCTGAAGTAAACCTATATCAGCCTTTGGTAACCCTACATCAAGCATCCATTGACTGAGGACTGCTAGTGGGAGGGGAAATTCCCTGGAGAGAGACTTTCATCCAGCACAGTTAAATTCTCCCAAGAAGAAGCATCTATGAGATGCAGCAGCTGACAAGTTGGAAAACAAACAAACAAACAAAAATAGCACTAGTGAGATTATGGTTTGTTTCCTTATAGCTTTTCTACAATACCTTGTAGTGATGAGAACTCAGGGTAGTGTTTTGAGCTCAGATGCTGAAACAAATTTGAAATAATATTCCAACTCTATCACTTAGGAATTATTAGGGGAAGTTTAACTAAACTTTTGTGTCATGCATTTCTGCATGTGACAAAACACAGATAATAGAATAATATCTTTACCACAAGGCAGTTGTAAAAGTTAAATAAATAACATCATAACTGTTAAGAATTCAACACTGTGTTTGTCCCGAATTGAGCAATAATAAGTGTGTCAATTATCATTACTATTTTAATTTTTTATGAACATATGTAGGACTATAGGTGAATAACTAGAAAGTATGTTAGGTATACCCCCCCAAATTAAGGAAATATTAAACATGCTTTTGTAATAACTGCATCAGCTTCCTTTTCTTAAACCCATAAATATAATAATTTTGGTCAACTTCCCATAGAAGGTAACTTTAGTTATTTTCTAATTCAAGTATTTATTAACAATGTTGTAATAAAAATTGTATATAGGTATTATGGGGTTTAAAATATTATTCTTTTTTATTAATACCTAGAAGAAAAATTTCTATGCTTAAGGCAAAACATAAGTTTAAAGTTTTTGGTGACTTTTGCCAGATGTTTTTCTGAAATATTGAAAAGTGTTTTACTGTAATTAACTGTGTATCATAATGCTGGTTTCTTTTCAAAATACACATTTCTCTCCCAGTTTTCACATATACACTATATATATACATATACATATATATATTCCTTTTTGCATATCTGATATGTAAAAATTTCTTTCACATTTCAATATTCTTTTAAATATTTTTAGTATAGTGATATTAAATATTTTCTTATGGCATTTTATCCTAGTTTATAAATTACAAACTTTCTAATGCTGCTGTTTATAACTAATAATTCTTAGTTTAATTTGCAAGATATTTTATATATCATTTAAGACATTATAATATATCCCATAATTTCAAGAAAGAAGAAAAATGTATTTATCACATATACTCTACCTGATAACTATTTCTCTCTCTTCACTAGCAGTGCGTTTCTTCCATGGTGTTTTTTATACTTAATGTCTCTAGTATCTAACTTCCATTCTTTCCTGGTGTGTCTTAAGTAGAAACACAACTCTCATTTTTTATTGTAAAAGAGAATAAAAAGCTTAAAATATTAGAGTATAACTTAATGTACTTATTATTAATTAAACACATGCAATTTTGCATGGAAAAACAAACAGAAGATTATCAGGAACCCCAAACAATCCAGAGATCATCACAATCTCATTTATCCTTCCACATATTCTGTCTTCTATGGTATTACCCTAAATTTTCTTTAGAAGTTTATCGGTTACATATTTACACCTAAAATTAGTTTCCTCTTGCTTGTTTATAAACTTTACATCAAGGAAAGCACAAAACTTGTGTTTTTTTGTGCCTGTCTTCTTTGACTAAATATTGGTGAAATTTATCTTTGTAAATAGGATGTAGCAGTTCATTATTTTTATTGCTGAATAGCACTTCCTTCTGTGAATTAGCCCAATTTACTTTTACATTATATTATTGATGGACATGTGTGTTATTTTCAGATTGTTGCAACTACAATTCTGTTTTGCAGAACTTTCTTATATGTGTTTCTTGGCGGAGATAAGCATACACTTATGAATATACATGTGTCCAACTTCACTAGATATTCCTCAACTTGTGTAGAGATTTTTACAAAGTAGTTATAGCAATTTACTGCTTCACCAAAAGACCTATTGATACACATTCTCATGAGTATTTTATATTTTGAATCTTTGGAATTTTAGTGATAAGGGTTGGTTTGTAACATTGATTTTTATTTTAATTTCCTAATAAGCAATGATGTTGAGGCCCTAATTCATATTGGACTTTGGGATATTTTCATTTTAAAAGTAGCTGATGAGAGCTCTTTTTTACTTTATCATTTATTTTCCTTATATAGTTGCATATTTGTATATTTTGTTAATAACATTTTAGTTAGATAAGTTGCAAATATATTCTCAGAAAGGATGATTTTCATCTTCAATCTTTTCTTGGTCTTTTCATGATGTTTTTAATGTTAATAGAGTTCAATTCATTAAATGCTTCATTTGTGGTAAGTACATTTTTGTATATTGATTTAAAAATACAACCTACAGGTCAAAAAGATATTTTCATGTATTATAATATTCAAATTAGATATACAATTTTATATTTGAATTTAAATATAAAATTTACTTAGAAGAGATTTTGTGCAGGCAGAAAACAGGAGTCATTTCACTTTTTTCTAAAAATAGTCAATGGCCCCAGTAACTTTATCTAAAAAATATTTTGTCTGATGCTATATTTAATGAGTTCTTTCATTTATTCATGTCCCAATCAACACTGTCAAAATTTTTAAAATTTGGAATAATTCCTGATATCTGGAAGAACAATTCTTTTCTCTTCTTTGAAAATATATTTGCTTCTCTTGTTTCTTTTTTTCCCCATTTATGTTTTAAAATCTACTTGTTAGAGTTTTAGTTAAGACTGAGTTGACTCAAATTATTTTGGGGACAATGAGAACTATTGTAGTGTTGTCTTCCAATTCATATGCATGACATGTCTTTCTTGTTAATTAGTTATTTTTTAGAATTTCTCTCAGTGTTCTATAATTTTCTTTGTATGTGTCTTGCACACTTTGTTGAATATTTCCCTGGATATTTTATATATTTTCCTGAAATTAGAATACAAATCTATTTTCATTGTGTTGTTTATAGAAGCTGAATAGAATTGTTCTATGTTGACTTTCTATCATGTAAGATTTCTAAACTCAGTTTTATCACCCTCAATTTATCTCTCAGACCTTTTGAGTGTGCTACATTTTCCTATTCTACATCTTTATAAAATACAGGAACTTTATTTCTTCCTTTACTATTTTTATAACATAATTTCTTTCTCTTAGATTACTATACTGACTAGGATCTGCAATTCAGTATTAAATCAAAGTTATGATCATAGGTATTTTTGACTTTATTATTTTTTCTTGGCATGTTTATCTTTGTCTTTTAAAACAAACATTTGATTTTGTTTATTTTCTCTAGTATTTTGTCACTATTTCATTAATTTCTGTTTTCATCTTTATTATTTTCTTTTTTCTACATATTTTCCTAACTTCTTAATATGAACCTTAGATTAGTGCCGTAAAACAATTATTTTCTTACTAATATTTACCTCAATGATTATATAATTTCCTTTAGAAGCATTGCATAAATATTCCTGTGTATTTCTTTCCTTATCATTCAGTTAAAACGTTTTTACAATTTCAATTAGGATTTTTTAAATGGTTGATTTAAAAGGATATTTTGTGAATTCACCAAATTATAGGTCTTTTCTAGTTATTTCTTGGTTGTTAATTTCAAAAAAAAATTATTTAATGAAAAAAGATATTGTTCTTATTTGAGCCCTAGAAAATGTGTTGAGACTTGCTTTATAGCCCAATATGTGATCACTTTTTTGCAAGTGTTGCATATTTTTAAAAAGTATATAAACCTACTAATATTAAGTCTGTTTCTTCATGTACTTTTTGTTTTAAATTTCTTCAGCTATATTAATAGTTACATACAAATTTAGATTCTTAAATCTTCTACTATTACCAATATTATTTTGAAATAAATTGCATCACTTCTAAATATCCCAGATTTAACAGAGCTGCATGTTAATTGGGTATATTCCCAATCACTGAACTGAACTTTGTACATTATACCTTCATTATTCTCATCCTTGCAACTATCCTATTATGTTCGATTTTAATTAAATATATAATTTAAGTCTCACATTGTAATCTTATTACTTACATCATCATAGCGACATATATACACCTATATATGCATTAGTTTGCAAGGCAGTGTGCTAGTGGCAATTTCTTTAAGATTTTATTTATGTGTTTACTATGAAAATCTCTTTATAACTTGTTTATTCATTTTTCATATTTAATGAGTATCATTGGATTCCTTAATTTGTAGCTTGGTATTTTTTGTTAATTTTTTAAAACTGTCAGCTATTATCTCTTGATAAATTACTGTCACCACCTCCTCTATTTTGTTTCTTACCAGCAATCCAATCGTATGTATATTAAACTTTCTATAACTCCGTCAAACTAATCCATCTCTCAAAAATCATCTCAAATATCACCTTGTAGAGAGTCTTTCTCTTACTCATTTATTGGAAACTTTTTTCTTAATCTTGCTAACATAGTATCTTGTTCATTTCCTTATTTATCAGTTATTAGCTCCCAATCCAATGTCAACTCTAGGAGGACAAAGATATAGTATGCTTTCTCTTTCAGTTTATCTGCAGGGACTAAGAAAACAAACACTTAATAAGCATTAATTAATATAGTTCAGATAATGTTTTGGAACAAATGGAGAACAAAATTTTGTATATTTCTTTTTTTTCTGTTTTGTCTTTTTCGTGACCGGTAAGGGGATCACAACCCTTGGCTTGGTGTCACCTGCACCACGCTCAGCCAGTGAGCACACCGGCCATTCCTATATAGGATCCGAACTGTGGCGGAACCGACGCTGCGCTCCCAGCACTACACTCTCCTGAGTGCACCACGGGCCGGCCCAAAATTTTGTATATTTCAAGAAACTATTTCAACTCCCAATTCTGCCACTTTGTAAATTTTTACCATTAGCAAATCACTTACTCTTTGAGCTCCAGATTCTTTATCTGTAAAACTAAGATTAACAATAACTACGTTATGTATGTGGTATGTTTTACATTAACTAATGCTCATGTTATTCAATAAAATTTCTACCACATAAGTAAGACTTAATTTTGCCCAACACTGGAATAACAGTACATAAGCATATGCTGGGAAAATTGTCATTTAATAAATATGGAGATATGATTAAAGTTTACTTTCTTGCAGTAGAGTTGTAGGTTATTTTTAGAAATGATTACTTTTAACAAGTTTATTCAATTCTTATATCCATTCCAGATGATAAAAGAAAGACGCAGGATATTTTGAAAAAATATTAATTTCAGAAGTTTCATAGGTTTTTACTTTCACAAATGTGTGCCTCTGTGATGGGCAGTTCAATAACGTGATAAATGCCTTTATCTATTTTCACATCACAAACATTATCACTGCAGACTTTTTTTCAGTAGTGTTCCCAGAGTTACTTTTAAGGTCAAAATAATAGTATTTAGAATATTGAAACTGCATCTTAAGCCAAAAACCATGTTAACAGTATTCATTTCTGTAGAGTAAATATTCTGTAAAGCAAGATCCAAGTTGCTATTAAAATTAGATCCCCCTTTGTGTGGTCTTTTTGGTTGCCTTATAAAGAATAGAAATCTTAGCACAATAGAGATGGGAAAAAAATAGCTTGTGATTATTATTGTTCAAGTTATTAACAGTGTCAGAAAAGCAGCCATAACAAATACGCCATAGGGAAAAATGAGTCCCTGATGAGACTTACCAGCTCAGTAGGCATGTAAAGCCTACTTGTTTTAATGGCATATTTTGACATAAACAAGGAAATGTATTTTGTGGGGACAATCTTAATTAATTTGGTTTTGGTCAGGCTATATTCCTTTCCAAATTTAAAAACAACAGCAGTCAGAATACTTAAAATTAATTGTGATAGTTCAAATTATAACCAATTTAAAAATGCCAACCATCACAATCACTGAATCCTTTCCATGCAAAAATACCCATGCCGAGAAATTCCATTTGTAATAATATGGATAATTTATAACATTCATTGGACACACTCTACACAGTAGAAATATTTACTACAGTATATGAGGCCATGCACATGTATACATGCTCATGCTAATTATTATTTGAGTCTAACAGACAACACAATTTTAATTAAATTGTTCTATGCCTACCAGCAATCAATTCATTATAATGTCTATCAGTGGAAAATATACTCAATTTGGAAAAATCATACTGTTCAAAATCGGTTTCAGGTGTGCCATAAAGCAGAAAAGTTAAAAGTATTTTTTCATTTATTATTTTAGGCAAATATGTGTCAATGAAATAAATAAAATCTGGGTTAATAACCATTCAATAAAAGATAAAATTTAATCATTGTCCATACAATCACAGCTTTATTAGCCAACTAAAGATTCCAATCTGACAGCAATTGAGACAAAATGTTACACTTATTTAATGTCTCATTGCCTGAAGCATGTTTCTACATTTATTCACCAGATTTTAAATTCAATAATGACGACTATTCTATTTTCTTTTCGATAACCTAACTAGCTACTTCCCTTGAAATGGTATTTTCTAAGGTGTAATGTTTAATTTTATTGTTTTAATAGAACAATTTGTATTTTCTATGCTTCATTTACTAAAGTTCTGACAAAGGTAAATAAATCACAAAAGTTGAAAATCTTAATATTTTTATTAACCTAAACCCTTTTTTTTTTTTTGGCTTTTTTTCGTGTCCAGCAACGGATCGCAACCCTCAGTGTTGCACCCGTACCGGACCGGGACCGGCAACGGAATCGCAACCCTCGGCGTTGTGCCCGCACCTCGCTCAGCCAGTGAGCGGGAACCGGTCTGTATGTGGGATCTGAACCCTCGGCGGGAGCGCCGCCGCGCTCCCAGTGTGCCACCAGGCCGGCCCTAACCTAAACCCTTAATGACCAATTTTTAAGGACAATTTTTTTCTAATTTTAATAAATGGAATATGTGACCCCTTTAAAAAAATAAATGTAAAGTACAATCACCAGACCACAATAACAGTATGCAACCTGTCTTTATGCTTTATTTTTCTTCTTACTTATTGTTTTTATTGAAATGTATTGATTATAACATTTATGTAATATAGAATTATATTTTAATACATATATATATAAAATGTAAGATCAAATCAGGGAAACTAGTATATTCTTCATTGTGAAACTTAATCATTTCTTTGTGATATGCACATTTGATCTCCTATCTTCTAGCCATTTGATAATATGCAGTAAATTATTGTTAATTATAGATGCCTAGCTCTCCTGAACACCAATAGATCTTATTTTTTTCTATCTAGCTGCAATTTTGTATCCATAAACAAACTTCTCACTATCCCTCCTGCACCCTTTCTTTTCCTGCCTCTGGTAACCACAGTTCTACTCTCTCTAGAAGTTCAAATTATTTATTTATTTGTTTACTTACTTATTTATATTCGTCCTCACATAGGAATGAGAACATGCAGAATTTCTATGACTGGCTTAAGTCGCTTAATACAATTTTTTCAAAGCTCATCCTTGCTACTGCAAATGGCAGAATTGCATTCATTTTTTTTTATGGCTGAGTAGTATTTCATTGTGTATATGTACCACATTTTCTTTATCCAATCGTCCATTGATGGACATTTAAGTTGGTCCCATATCTTGGCTACTGTGAGTAGAGTTGCAATATACATGGGAGTGAAGGTATCTCCTCAACATGATGATTTTCATTCCTTTGGGTACATACCAAGTAATGGGGTGGCCGGATCATATGGTAGATCTATTTGTAGTTGTTTGAGAAATCTTTTATGTAATGGCTTCACTAATGTACAGTCCCACTGACAGTGTAGATAGGTTACCATTTCTCTACATCCTCACCCACATTTGTTATTTTCTGTCTTTTTTATAATAGCCACTCTAAATGGGATGAGCTATCTCAATGTAGTTTTGATTTGCATTTCTCTGATGATTAGTGATTTGAGCATTTTTTTATACACTGTTGGCAATTTGTATGTCTTTGAGAAATGCCTATTCAGCTTCTTTGCCCATTTTTTAATTATATTATTTGTTTACTATTGACTTGTTTCAGTTCCTCACATAATCTAGATATTCATCACTTGTTGGATGCATAGTTTTCATGTATTTTATCCCATTCTGTAGGTTGTTTTTTATTGTGTTGATTGTTTTTTTGCTGTGCAGAAACTTTTTAGTATTATATAGTCCTGCTTGTTTTCTTTTCTTTTGTTGTCTGTGCTTTTGAGGTCTTATTCATACATTATTCTTTGCCCAGTCCTACATCCCAAAGTTTATTTCCTGTGTTTTCTTCAAGGAGCTTTATAGTTTCAGGTCTTGTAGTTTTCATTGTAGGCATCTTTCACCTCCTTGGTTAAATTTATTCCTAGATATTTTATTTTTTTGGTAGCTACTGTAAATAGGCTTGCTTGCTTGATTTCTTTTTCTGCTAGTGCATTGTACTTTGACTTTTGTACATTGATTTTATATCCTGCAACTTTACTGAATTCATTTATGAACTCTAATAGTTTTTCAGTGCAGTGTTTAGTTTTTCCTGTATATAAAATGATGTCATCTGAACGCAGGGACAATTTGACTTTGTCTTTTCCATTTTGCATACCCTTTATTTCATTCTCTTGCTTGATTTCTCTGGCTAGAATTTTCACTATGCTGTTAAATAGGAGTGGTGAGAGTGGGCATCCTTGTCTTGTTTCTGTTCTTAGAGAAAAATCTTTCAGCTTTTTCCTGTTTAGGATGATGTTAAGCTAAGGGTTTGTCATATATGGCCTTTATTGTGTTTGGATACTTTCCTTCTATACCTAATTTGTAGAGAATTTTTATCATGAATGGATGTTGAATTTTAACAAATGCTTTTTCTTCATCTATTGAGATGATCATGTGTTTTTTGTCACCAATTTTGTTGATGTTGTGCATCACATTTACTGATTTGCATATGTTGAACCGTCCTTCCATCCTTGAGTGAAAAGCTCTTTATTGTGGTGTATAATCTTTTTGTTGTGCTGTCAAATTCTGTTTGCTAGTATTTTGATGAAAATTTTTGCATCTATGTCTATCAAGGATATTGGTCTGTAGTTTTCTGTTTGTGTTGTGTCCTTGTCTGATTTTGGTATCAGGGTGATTCTGCCTTATAGAATGAGTTGGAGAGAATAGTTTATGCTTCCATTTTTTGGAATAGTTTGAGAAGAATTGGTATTAATTCTTCTTTATAAGTTTGGTAGAATTCAGCAGTTAAGCCATTTGTTTCCAAGATTTTCTTTGTTTGGAGACTGCTGATTATTGATTCAATTTCATTGCTCATTATTGGCCAGTTCAGGTTTTCTATTTCTTCTTGGTTTAGATTTGGCAAGGTGTGTGTGTCCAGAAATTTATGCATTTCCTCTAGATTTTCAAACTTGTTTACTTATAGTTGTTCATCATAGCCTCTAAGGTCTGTTTGTATTTCTTGGCATCAGTCGTAATGTCTCCTATTGTATTTCTTATTTTTGTTATTTGGGTCTTTTCTTAGGCAGTCTAGGTAATGACTTGTAAATTCTGTTATCTTCCAAGGAAACACAACTTTTTGTTTCTTCAATCTTTTGTAGCACTTTTTTGGTCTCCATATCATTTAGCCCTGCTCTGAACTTTATTATTTCTTTCTGTCTACTAATTTGGCAATTGGAATGTTCTTGCTTTTCTAGTTCCTTGAGATATAACATTAGGTCATTTATTTGAAACCTTGCTGCTTTTTTGATGTATGCACTTATTGCAATAAACTTCCCTCTTAGTACTACTTTTGCAGTATTTCATAGGTGTTGGTATGTTGTGTTTTTATTTTCATTTACTTCAAAATTGTTTTTGACTTCCTGCTTAAGTTCTTCTTTGACTCATTGGCCATTCAGGTGCATGCTGTTTAATTTTCATGTATTTATATAGTTACAAAGGTTTAGCTTCTTATTGATTTCTAGTTTTATTCCCTTGTGATTAGAAAATATACTTTAATAATTTTATTTTTAATATTTGTTAAGATTTAATTTGTGGCCTACTATGTGATCTATACTGGAGAATAACCCCTGTGCCAATAAGAAAAATGTATATTTGTAGTCGTTGGATGGAAGGAACTGTAAATATCTGTCAAGCCCATTACTATGTATAAATCCAACTTTTTGGCTGATTTTTTTGTCTTGATGATCTGTCTATCGCTGTGAGAGGTGTACCAGTGCTTCACTAGAGACAGCAGAGCCATCAGTAATGGCGTAAGGCCCCATTCAGTTGGGTCTATGTTTCTAATAGTGTGCATATTGACCCTCTTTGTCCTGAGAATGGTCCTCTCACTGCTCTAGGCTGCCTGTTCACAGGGTGCAGGTGGCCATGTGGACTCAGTTGTGAGAATCCCAGTTCAATGATGGAACCTCAGGACTGTGGAAATGCCTAGGCTATTGGGCCCCAAGGTAAAACACACTTGGATGTTGGCTCTGTTACCCAAATGGCAAGCGATGTGGCAGTCTGTGACCTGGGGGGTTGGGGCGTCTCATCTTAAACTCCATTCCAAGTTCAATGCAGTCATGTAGATTCTTACCAGCTCCCCACACTGGGCACATGGCTGGCTAGGGCCATGCAGCTCCCTTATAACTTGGACCAAAGCCATCAGTAGTGCCCCACTTGCTTACTTTTCTCCTGCAGGCCAAAACACCTCCAGGGTCCTTGTTTCTCCAAAATAGGTGATGGGGTGATGGAGGTCAGGTATTTTCTTCTGTTCTCCCAGTCGCTATCCTGAATTTCTGTTGTCAATAGCATCACTGCTACTCTGTTGATGTGTTCCAATGCTCTCCTTCAGTTATTTTCATCCAAGCATATTCACTGTTCTGTCTGTCTTTGTGGGAGAGATGAGCAGTGGATCCTTCTATGGCCATCTTGCCATGCCCCTCTGTTTATACCTTTTCTATTTTTTAACTTATATTTTTTACTATTTTTTTAAACTTTAATATTTACTTGTACATATTAATGGGGTACAGTGTGTTGTTTCAATACATGTTTATACTGCACAATGATTCACTAACCTTAGAGAGGAGAGCATTGTTTTGCACCCATTAGTCTACCACTTCTCTTTCTCCCTGCCCACTCTCCCCTCCTAGCCTCTTGTAACCATTATTCTGATCTCTCCTTCTATTAGAACTAAACATTTTTTTTTTTAGATTCCACATATGAGTGATATTATGCAGTATTTGTCTTTCTGTGCCTGATACCAAAACTGGAGAAAGACAGCAAAAAAAAAAAAAAAAAAAAAGAAAGAACACTATGGACTAATATCCACACTGAACATAGATGCAAAGATCATCAACAAAATACTAGCAAGCAAAATTTTACAATATATTAAAAAGATCATAGACTATAATCAAGTGGGATTAATCCCAGGGATGCAAGCATCATTTAACAAATGCAAATCAATAAACATGATGCATTACATCAACAGAATGAAGGAAAAAAATGCATATAATCATTACAATAGCTGCAGGAAAAGCATTTGATAAAATCCAACACTGCTTCATGATAAAAACACTCAACAAATTAGGTACATAAGGAATGTACATCAATATAGTAAAAGCCATATACAACAAACCCACAACTATTATTATACCAAATGGACAAAAATTGAAGGGTTTTTCTTTAAGATCTAGATGAAGACCAGTATGCCATTTCCCCCAGTCTTATTCAGCATAGTACTGGAAGTTCTAGCCAGCACAATGAGGCAACAAAGGGATCTAAATAAGAAGGAAGGACATCAAACATCCCTATTTGCAGATGACATGATCTTATACAAAGAAAGCCCTAAAGACTTAGCCAAAACATTTCTAAAACTAATAAATGAATTTAGTATTGTTGCAGGATTTAGCATTAACACACAAAAATCAATAGCCTTTCTATACACCAACAATGAAATAGCTAAAGAAGAAATCAAGGAAGTAATCCTATTCGCAATAGCTACCCCCAAAATGAAATATGTAGAAGTAAATATAACCAAGCAGGTGAAAGACCTTGCACTGCAATATATAAAACATTGGTGAAAAAAAAAAAATGAAGAGGACACAAATAAATGGAAAAATATCCCATATTTGTGTATTGGAAGAATTAACACCATCAAAATGTCCATATTACTCAAAGCAATCTGTGCAGTCAATGCTATCCGTATTAAAATACCAATGACATTATTCACAGAAACAGAAAAAATGATCTAAAGTTTGAATGGAACCACAAAAGATGTCATATAGCTAAAGCAATCTTGAACTAAAAGAACAAAGTTGGAGTTGTTAGGTCACTGGAACTGAAAACCTGAATTTTAGAAAGCCCCCACCCTTTGGTTTTGTTTCTCTGCATTTTGTTCCTCTAAGTTTCTATCTCCCTATGTCTCTGTTCCCACAAGCAGGCTGAGCAAGCTGTACCTAGGGTGTAATATTGTAACTGCTTCCCCCAGCTAGCCCATGGTTTCTATCTCCCCAGGTCTCTGTTCTCATGAACAGGCAGTATCCATAGTGGAACATTGTGACTGTCTTCCTAGGCTATGGCAGATGCCAATCTTAACCCTATAAAAGTAGACACCCAACTGCCTCTCAGTGCTGATGCCATTTTTCAGCTCAGCCCAGCAGGTCCGCTTGCTGCTTGCTAATAAGATCTTCTTTTCTTTCTTTACCTGGCTAGCATCTCCTTCCTCAGCAACCTTACAGGGGTCATCACACTTCAAAATATACTATAAAGCTATAGTAACCAAAACAGCATGCTACTGGCAATAATATTTGACAAACCGACCAATGGAATAGAATAGAGAGCCCCCAAATAAACCCACACACCTACAGCCATCTGATTTTTGACAAAGGTGCCAAAAATATACACTGGAGGAAAGACAACTTCTTCAACAAATAGTGCTGGGAAAACTGGATATCCACATACAGAAGACTGAAACTAGACCACTATCTCTCACCATACACAAAAATCAACTCAAGATTCATCAAAAACCTAAATTTAAGACCTGAAACTATGTAACTACTAGAAGAAAACATAGGGTTAATGCTATACAAAATGGGAATGGACAGTGCCTTTTTGAACAAGGTTACAAAGGCATGGGTAACTCAAGCACAAAAACACAAATAAGATTTCTTCAAACTCAAAGCTTTTCTGCACAGCAAGGGAGACTGTCAACAAAGTGAACAGACAACCTACAGAATGAGAGAAAGTGTTTGCAAACTACACATCAGAGAAGAGGATAACATGCAGAATATATAAGGAGATTATAAACTTAACAGCAAATAACCTAATAAAAAATAAATAATAACCTGATTAAAAAATGGCAAAAGAACTTAACAGACATTTCTTAAAAGAAAACATACACATGGCCAACAGGCACATGAAAAAATGCTCAACATCACTAATCATTAGTGAGATGCAAATTAAAACACAATAAGATATAATCTTACTCCTGTTAGAATGGCTATTATCAAGAAGACAGAAATAAACAAACTCTGGCAGGGAGGTGGAGAAAATGGAACTCTCCTACATTGTTTGTGGGAGTGTAAATTAGTACAGCCATTATGAAAAACAGTAGGGAAGGTCCTCAGAGAACTAAAAATTGATCTACCTTTTGACCCAGCTATCTCACTACTGGGTATGTATTCAAAGGAAATGAAAACGATATATCAAAAAGACATCCTCACTTCTATGATAATTACAGCAACCTAAATGCCCATCAACAGATTAATGTATTAACAAAAAAAACAGTGGCACATATACAAATTAGAATACTATTTAGCTATAAAAAATAATGATATCCTGTCATTTGTTGCAACATGGAATTCTCTATTTATATCTGCTTTATTTTTCAAAACCTTTTAACCCGTTGATCTTCAGCATCTTAATCAGTTCCATCTGCTTTAACAAATTACCATAGCCAGGGTCGATTAAACAACATTTACTTCTCGTAGTTCTGGAGGCTGAGAAATCCTACATCAAGATGCCTGCAGATCTGGTGTCTGGTGAGGCCCCAGTTACTGATTTGTTAATGGCTTTCTTCTCATTATATCCTCATTTTTCAAAGAGCAGAGAGAGAAGGGAGAAAAAGAGAGCATCTTCTTATAAAAACACTAATCATTCATAAGTGTGGAGCCTAATGACCTAATCACGCATCAATGGCCCCACTTCCTAATATTATCTCATGCATAAGAGATCAACTTTTCCTCATGGGAATGATTTTTCTTTTCTCAAAATACTTTCTCTTCCATTAAGCATGTTTACCTTTACTAAAGCCTCAGGTTTCTCAAAAATCTTAGGCTTTTCTGATACTGTTTTTTGTCATTCTTGGTTCATGGGTCTATTTTCTGCACAACATTGTCATTTCATAAATAGTGAAGCTGAGAAAGTGAAACAGTTTTTCTCTCTACACATAAAAATAATGGTATCTGGGATTCACTAAGAATCCTGAGTGTGTCTAATTTATAATAGAATACAGGAACCAGCTGGCATTAGCTAGTGAGAGGCAATTGTTAAATGTTAAGGAATGTTGTGACCCAGCCAAGGTGGAAGCATTCACTATATGATGCTGCAAATCAGGATGCCTGTCCTCACCACTCAGAAATAGTTGTTGAACTACCACTGACATTGGGCCACATGGAATGCTACTTTGGGTAAGAATCTTATGATTTCTAGGAGTCTTTTTTTCTAGCTGAGATGGTATATTAGGCAACATCAAAATTCTTTATGGGGTCTTAAGATATCAAAAGTTCTGAATAATTTACTGTCTTTTTTCACTGGAAAATCTCAATATTAAAACTGCTATTAAGTAAAAATTTATTCCCATTATACCTTTTTTTCTCATTTTTAAGTTTAAATAATATTATGTTTAATATTTTCTGAAAATAAAGTTGGCAAACTTTTTTTTGCCAAAGGCCAATGAATAAATATTTTAAGATTTGCAGGCCATTATAACCCTTTGTATCTATAAAAAACATTCTTAGCTCTCGGGTCATATAAAACCAGGTCGTAGACTGATTTGCGTTGATGACTATAGGTAGTCAAGCCCTCTAAAATAACAGCACCTTTCGTCTTCATTTCTAGTTATGTCAATTTTAAGCAATAAAGGAAGATTGATAACACCCTTATCATTACGATTGGTTGTTTTTATCTTATAAAAAAGTATACGCCCACACAGATATATGTATATATCATCATTTCATCATTGCTTTACTTAACCTCAGTGTCTTAGTCCACTCATGCTGCTACAATAATTTACAATAAACAGATAGCTTAAGAACATCAGAAATTTATTTCTAATTTATTTTCATTTCTAGATGTTTGGAATTTCAAGATCAAGGCACCAGTAGATTTTGTGTCTGGTGTGAACCTATTCCCTGGTTCATAGATGGCATGTTTTTGTGTCCTGATATAGTGGAAAGGACTCTCTAGAGCCCCTTTTTCACTCATCTTAATCTTTCACTCATGAGGGATGCACCCTCATGATCTAATCACCTCTCCAAATCCTCACCTCCTAATAACATCACCTTGGAAGTTTGGTTTCAACACGTCAATTTTGTGGGAACACCAATATTCAGACCAAAGCACTCCAGATGAATGTTTTATTGGCAGGTTTTTTCACAGAATAAGTCTATTAAATAATTACAAACTTAAAGTAGTAGAGTTTACCTTAAATTGAAATGTGGAGAGTGGCAACATTATATGGTTCCTATGATTGTGAAATATTTTAGGTCATGTGACTGCTCTTACTACACTACAAAGCCTTACCCCTAATCCTGCACATATTTGTGATACTTGTCTATTTGAATTTGAAATCTCTGCTATAAATGAGCAATAAATCTTTGCGTTAAACAGTTTAATGCCTTTCTATTTTTCTCTTAATAAAATAACATCATCTTTGCCTCATCTATGTCTGATATCCTCCATTCCACACAGCCTAAAGTTCCAGTGTATTCTCTGTGTTTCTGCCCCACAGCAATGTTTTAATTTTTCTAATATGCTTTGCAAACCGCATCGATCATGTCTTTTTTTTTTGTCTTTTTCCGTGTCCGGCAACGGATCGCAACCCTCGGTGCTGCTCCCGCGCCTTGCTCAGCCAGTGAGCGGGAACCGGTCTGCATGTGGGATCCGAACCCTCGGGCGGGAGCGCCGCCGCGCTTCCCAAGTGGCGCACTATCCAGTGCGCCACCGGGCCAGCCCTCAATCATGTCTTTTAACAGACCTTTCCCACATTTTTTTTCTAGTTAACTAACTAGAAAACAAATTTTCTTTTCTCCACATCTCATCACAGTCCCGACAACTTCAGAAAGACTTCTCTGACAACCCAGAGAAGGTAAATAATAGATAACAGCAATTTGAATATTTATATCCTTTTACTAAGGACCAGACAGTGTTCTCAGCACTATACTTATGAACTCATCCTCAAATTTCCTAAGCAGTTGAAAACTATTGTTATCCCCATTTTTGTAAAGTAATATTTATTAATAGCTTGCAATGGTATGGGCCCTACGTTAAGTATATTATATTCATATTTTCACGTCGTTCTTACAGGAGACTTTCAGAAATTGTGGCTTTTAGTTAAGGGAATAAAGTAGTGATTACATGGTGCCTAAGTAATTCCTATTATTTTTTCACAAAGACTGCAAATTCACTTTATTGTGAGGGGAAACAAAACTTGACCTCTCAGTTTTTTTCACTTCCTTAAAAATAATAATGTTTGCTTTCAATACATGTTAGCCCAAAAAGCCGATGTCCCACATTAGAGCTTACCAAAAATTGTATCATCTTTTAAATCTCAGTTCCCTCACTATGGCCTAGAAAACCTTCAGTTCTGGAATTTTTCTTTAACCTTCACTATGCAATTTTCTAAGCAACTGGAACTTGCATGATAAAAGCCCATTCTATACATAATAGTTTCACTCTAAATTTAAAATTGTGGATTCAACTTGAAATTAGATACCTCTTCTATCACATTATACATGAAATAGTATATCAATTAAAATTGAGGTTTTCTAGTTATGATGCATATTTTGCACTCTAGATCTATGTAGTAGCCATGAGCCATATGTAGCTATTTAAGTTTAAAATAATTAAAACTAAATAATTGAACAATTCATTTTCTTAATTGCACTTGCCATATTCCAAGTGTACAATTGCCTCATGTAGCTAGTAGTTATCATATTGAACAGTGCAGATTATAGTACCTTCCCATCATCACAGAAATTTTACTGGATAGCACTGCTCTAAGATAAAACTGTATAATTATTCAAAGAATTATTGTTAAAAAGATATGTTAACTATAATACATGTTAGAAGATGTTTTAAAAAGAAACATTTAGAAATTCTCGACCAAGATATTCAAGAAAATTAATCAAGACGAATCCACCCACATATCTAAGCATTTTAATAACCCCCCATGAGTAATTCAAAGTAAAAGTAAAAAAAAAAGTTCACAAAACACATCAGCAATACTCTCAAACACACACACACACACATATATATATATGACACTAAGTGTAATGACCCTGACAACCCATTCATTTCAGCATATGAAACATTCACCAAGAGAAACTATATATTAGGACATGAAAACAGATCTCTATGCATTGTGAAGGACTGAAAGAATACTTGTTTTCTAACCATGATAGTAAGAGACTACAATCAGTATCGGTTAGTTATATAGAAAATCCCCAAATATTTGGAAATTAAGCCATGCCATGTAAAATAATGCATTAATTAAATAAGAAACCTTGTGGAAAGTATAAATAACTTTGAATTGAAGAACATGAAAATACATTTTATTAAAATATGTCTGGTGCAGCTAAAATGGTGCTCACTGAACAATGTACAGATTTAAATTGCTATATGAGAATAGCAATAATTCAGCACATTAAGGAAAACTTGGAGGAAAGTAATATAATTATCTCAGTAGAAGCAGTACATACAAAAAAAGACAGATATGGAATCCATTTATTATAAAAATTCAGCAAATCAGGAAAAGAAGAGATTATCAATAGCATTAAAGGGTGAAAACATACAACTGTCATCATACATAAGGCCAAAATTTTAAAATTTTCCCATTAGACTGAGTGCAATGCAAAGATGTATATTCTCACCCAATCTAGTAAGATTTTGCTGGAAGTCATAGTCAATGCAATTTGGCAAACCCCCCAAACAAAAGGAACAAGCACAACTGTCATTCTGTGCAGAATGTATGTTGACTATATTTAAAAAATCACTAAAAATTTGAAAAAAAATTCTGGTAGTGAATTTCATGTGACTGCTGTACACATGTTTGACAGAAAATTTATTAAATTTCTAAAATTAGCAATAAACCTTTAGAAGGTAAATTTTTACAATATTATTTATTGAGTGCATAGATAAACTTTTACATATATGGTCAAACGATTTTTGGCAAGGATGCCTACACCATTCAATGTGGAAAGGACAGTCTGTTCACCAACATTGTTGAGAGAACTAGATATATCCACCTGAAAAATAATGAAGTGGACCCTTATCTTACACTACACACAAAAATTAACTCAAAATCAATCAAAGACCTAAGTGTAAGTCTGAAAACTATAAAACTCTTAGAAGAAAACGTAGGAAAAAAGCATTACAGCATTGGATTTGGCAATGATTCCTTTGATATGATACCGAAAACACAGGCAACAAAAATAAAAATACATAAACTGGACTACATCAAAATTATAAACATCTGTGCATCAAAGGACACAATCAACAGTGTGAAATGGCAACCAACAGAATGGGAGAAAATATTTGTAAACCATATATTTGACAACAGGTTAAAATTCAGATATATAAAGAACTCCTTCAACACAACAACAAATCAAATAACCCAATTAAAAAATGAGCTAGGAATGCTATACAATATCTCAACATTTTAACACATCTAAAAATAAACACTTGGGTATCCCCTTAACTCATCTTCTCTCAAACTTTAATATGCCTCTAAATCATATACACATTTAATTAAGTAAGACAACTAGAAGTCATTCTTGATTTCTCCGTTTCTTTCACTCATGTTCAATTTGTACAATTCTCTTAGCCATGTATGTATATAAAGTCATTATATGTACAGTATAGATTTTATGTATAATATCTCTAAGCCACTTATGTATATAAAGTCATCACATATATATGAAATTATGTTACACATATGCATGTGATTTATATTACATTACATTAATTAGCCATTACATATGCATATCTCTTAGCACTTTATATATGTACGTAGTATGTGTGTGTATACACACACACACACACACACACACACACACACATATATATATATATATGAGAGACAGAAATAGAAACAGGTGGGGAGGAAGAGGGGCATATATGGACATTTATGTATATAAAGTAATGCATGTATCATACTTTATACCAAGCATTGTTTATATATAATAAAGACATATTCTACTAAAAACATAAAAATATAAGTTTGAAAACATTCCATAATGTATTAGGCTACTTCTGTTGCTTATAATAGAATGCCTCAAATTGAGTAATTTATAAAAAAAAAAAAAATGAAATTTATTTCTTATAGTTTTGGAGTCTGGAATTCTGAGGCCCAAAAAATACATCTCCTGATTGGGAACTCTCTACAAGATTCCATGGTTACCAGGAATGGGCTAAGCAAGAGAGAGCTAATCCTCTCACCTGCCCTCCTTATAAACCCATTAGAACCACACCCATTACTCCATGAATGGATTAATCCATTCACAAGGGCACAGTCCTCACAATCTAATCACCTCTTAAAGGCCCCACCTTTCAAATACCATAAATGGATTTTCCATTCTCTTAACAGTGTTTTAATGGGGGTCGAGTTTCTAATAAATTAACTTTTGGGGGGACATATTTAACCCACAGCACATAATTAATGTATTTTATTTTCAATGAATTAAATGTGATATATTTTAAACATTAAGTTAAAAATTGTAAGTAGCATGCAAGGAGGAACAATAATCAGCTAAGCTAAAATGTAGTTTCACTGACTATATTTCTGAAGAAGAATAAAAATAATATGGCATACTTTTCTCACAGTTATATAGGTAATACAAATATGTCTATATATTCATATCCCCAGCACAGAACAATCTGTATATACTTATCTAATTCCAGATTAATAGAGTGATCAGTTTCTGTTTTCTTAACAAATGCAATATGTCACGCATTTTTGCATACTTCTAGCTCTCATGGTAACTAGAAGTCATTTCAGATGAAAGTAAAACTTTAAACTATCAGGGTAATATGTGAAGCAAGATGATTGCTGCTCAACAATGCAGAAAATAATGTCTATCACCAGCATACATTCTAGACTAACACCTGAAGCATATTTTTTTCACCCTCTAATTTATTAGTACAGTTTACAGATTATGCCATTGTTAAATAGCATTAAGAAAATTGCTAGGCTCTAAAACATAAAAATAGATTTAATTTACACCTGTGTTATATGCCCCATATGTTTTCTCTTTATATGGTTGAGAACATGCAACTATGCAATTACGTTGAAGTACCATTTTTATGGACTCAAATTGCATAGAAAAAAAGTTAACTTTTTGTAAAATTTAATTAAAAGTTTATTAAAAGGGAAAGTTTATGTCCTGTTGGGTGTATATTTTGGTTTCATTTGTCATGTAATGAATTACTGTTTCTCACATAATAAGTAGCAAAAATAATTATGAAATTGAAATGATATATTAAAATTGCAAAACCAGTATATATAAAATAATGTCAGACTAGTAGTTAAAACTAAAAGCTCTTTTAAATCTGTGAAACATAATTTTAGGGAAAAAATGAACAATTTCTATTTCTTTTCAATTGCACTATCATTAATTCACAGAAACATTTAACACACATTTAACTATTCATACTTAATACTTTCATATGTTCATACTTTTATGAAAGGAACAGTATAATAATTATTTGTTATTTGAGTTATTTCTCTAGGAACTGTAGTGGTTCCTGCAAATGTTTTCCCTTTTATTATTCAGTATAGGATATACCACTTAAAGGAGATAAAAGTTCACAAACTAATTGCTTTGTGGGCACAAAAAATTAGGGTTTCTCTATGTCAAACAGCTGAAAAAATATATTAGCTTGAAATGAATTTTAAGTTATAGAAAACAGATTAATTAGAAAATTGGTCAGTTAGAGAAATTAAAGTGATGAGCAAAATTTCAGGTTGCTCTGGTTTTCTTTAATGATTTTCTGTTTGTTGAAATAAATTTTATAAATTTATTAACAGAAAGAAAATGAACTTCAAACCCAGCATTTTAAACAGAAGAATCAGTATTACTCTGCTGCTTCTTATATTTTTCTTAGTTTGCAATTGGTTATCATCTTGCACAATAGCAATTCTGAACTGAGTCACGATAGAAGCCTGTTGAATTATCCTGGTTCCTGAAGTCAGCTGGAGAACGATGCAAGGGCTAGTTTGTTTTGTTTTGTTTTTTTAATATTGTGTATTCAAATCTGCCTCATGGATGTCAGACTTCTCACTCACTCCTAGTCTGGTACCAGCATACATACCATCTTCAGTGCTGGGGCAATTAACCTTTACATGCAATGCAATAAATGCATGCTGCAAATGAAGAGATACGTTATGCAAGGTCATAAAACTAGTGAATGGCAGGTAATTTTTCAAATACAGACATGACTGAAACTTTTTGCCCTTTGAACACTATAGTGTATTATCTCCATATCAGGACAAGATCTAGCCTCTGTGGACCAGGAAACAACCAAATGTTCTTTAAAAGGCTCCACTGTGGGGCCGACCCCGTGGCTCACCTGGGAGAGTGCGGCACTGGGAGCACAGCTGCACTCCCGCCGCAGGTTCGGATCCTATATAGGGATGGCCGGTGCGCTCACTGGCTGAGTGCGGTGTGGGCGACACCAAGCCGAGGGTTGCAATCCCCTTAACAGTCAAAAAAAAAAAAAAAAAAAAAAAAAAAAAAAAGGCTCCACTGTGTTTTTGGTTGATGTCAAAACTCATGTTTTGTCCTCAAAACTTAAATTTTGTGGTTGAAATCAATCTTAGTTTCTCAGCTACTCCTTGACATGCATTCATTTTGTAATGAGTAAATAATATAAGATATCCGGAAGTAAAATTCTCTGTGACAAGAATTATAGAAATTAACTTATTTTCAAATTACATCTTTTTTATTAAAAAAATCATAGATAATTTTGTCTAATCCAATGTTATGACAAAATTATTTTGTGGTTAAATTAAAAGTTATGAGTAAAATAAAGCAAAAATAATTTATAGCAAAAATAGTTTTCACATATAATTGTGTAGTTTTGTTTACTCAATTAGTCTAGAATCTTACATATCCAATTATTTGGCATTCTTTAATCTTAAGCGTAAAAGAGCACATTTGCATCTAAGAAAGATGAAAATGCCAAAACATTTCTTAAAATATGCTCAAGGAAATTAACCATGAAAATTTTTGTAACACTCAGATAAAAGAGCAAATTATATTTGATTACATGATAATTATTGATCTGAGATGAAAAGGTGGCTGCTAGACAAAATGAGCTAGCTTCACTTTATTGATAAGCCATCATTCATTTACTCATGCACTCATTGATTAAACAAATATGTATGAAGTACTTATAATTTATGTGAAAACTAATAGATCAAAATGGATAAGCTATAGTGATATATTTCAAAGAGTTCTAGACCAATGATTTCTACATTTACCTACTATGCAAAATAATACATATTATTGCAAATTGTAGTTTACGGTCAAATACAACATAATACGTTGAAATTCATTTTAGTATACTTTATCCACTAATTATATTTAAGATTGAACCAAATTATTAACATCAAATAGCTCTTGGACATAAAAAGAGAAGAAAGAGAGACAATAAATCAGTAGGGACTGTGAATTCATTAAGAGATTTGCTCATATTTGTAATTTATTGATTGTTTGCATTAATTATGGTAGACTGAAGGAATGATCTATTATTTTCTTTATACTTGTTTTAATGCTATTGTCGTGAAAAAAATCTGACTTCTTTTTCCATTGTTTTGAAAAGCCCACTTAATCATAGTTGCAAAAAAGTTCATCCGTTTGCTTATGAAGAATTCTAGGAGCAAGTTTTTCTATGGGAGAGTTAGTTGTGAATATGCTACAAGAAGCAGTACAAAGTGCTAAAAGGCAAAGTCCCTCCACCCCCCAGTGTCCTCTCCCTAAATTCCCTCATCCAGAGCAAAAGAGCAATACTGCCATTTGTTTCTGCCATTTGTTATAAACCAATTTACTACTATAATCCACCCACATATATACAGTGTATTATGTAGTTGAAAATTGTTTAAGAGCATAGATTTTAGCTAAGATATGGAACCTAGAACCCAAAAGTCCATTAACAGATAACTGGATAAGGAAAATGTGAGATATATACACAATGGAATACTACTCAGCTAAAAAAAAGAATGAAATTCTGCCATCTGCAGCAACAATGGATGAGGTTGGAGAAAATTATATTAAGTGAAATAAGCCAGGCACAGAAAGAGAAACACCTCATGCCCTCACTTGTAAGTGGTAGCTAAGAAACAAAGAAAGAAAAAAAGACTGTAATAAAATTTAGAACTTTCAGAAGGAAAAAACACACCTATAGTTACTAGAGGTGGGAAAGAGGAAGGGGGAAGAAGGATAAGGTATAGTGAGTAAGGGACACACACAAAAATTTACCATTTGTAATGATTAACATCCTAATAATATTGATTTGATCATCACATACAGCACACAAATACTGATAGTCAATCTGTACCTCATAAATGTGTGTGTGTGTATGTATGTGTGAGTGTGTGTGTGTGTGTGTGTGTGTGTGTGTATATATATATATATATATATATATATATATATATATATATATAAACATAGATTTTAAGTGTTCTCACCACAAAAAACTGATATGTATGTAACATAATGTATATGTTAATTAGTTTGATTTAGCCTTTCCACAGTGTATACACATTTCAAAGCACTATACTCTATGTCATAAATATATACAATTTTTGTCAATTAAAAAAAAGAGGAAGTTTTATAATACTAAAGACTGTCACGAACATCTCAGTTTTCTGGATGACATATATAACTGGAAATATTAAGGTAAAATAAGCAATTTTCATTGCATAGAAATTTGTTGTTAAATTTTACTTATAGTAGGAGATATACTATTGATAGGTCACTCATGTATGAGAACCTAAAAACCTTAAATTGCTTTCTGAAAATACAAATATAATGTATATATACTGTATTTTGTTTAAAACGCATGCCTTATTATTCTGTGTGTACCTCTCTAGCTCCCAACTTTGACATATCTCTCAGTTCATTTTTATAAATGTGATCAAGCTTAAACAGTATATTTGAACATCATAACAGAGCAAAAAAGACAGGGCATTCAAACATAATAAATACAACTCATTGTTGTGCTGTTATCTTTATGGCTACCACACAAAATGTTAAAGACTGACGAGAACAATCTGTCTATTTATGCCATCTTTAAATGTGTCTGTGGAAGATGATCCCAACTCTTCTGAAAACCAGGTTACAGCTGCTGTTGCTGCTTTTGCAGCTGCTGACCTGGAATTCCATTGCTGTGACATCTGCAGGTGGTAGTAGTTATTATACAATCTCTAATTCAGGGAAAATAGAGAGTTATATAAAAATATATATTTTACATTATATATAAAAATAATATCTTTAAAAATTTATGTATGTATATATAATTTTAAGCAGTATTTTTTTAAATTTCCTGCAATAGCAACAAACATAGTAATAAAGTGCAATCATTATTCCTGAATTGTCTGTGGAGAGCCCCCAAAGGAGCATCTTCAGCCATTCCCCTTTCAGTTTTGAATCAATTTTGTATGTGCCATTACTCAGTTGAAATAAAGTTCTTAATGAGAGTAAATATTGATATTTCAGCATTTTTCAAAAAATATGAAAAAGTGACGAGATCATATGTGGTTTTTAAGTCTCCTGACCAACAGCACTAATCTTTGCCACTGTTTCTGTTTACAAATACCTAATGCTGAAGATCTATTATCAAATCCTCCTACAGAAGGCAGGAAGTGGGAATGATTGAAAAATCGCAAGAAAAGTTCCCAGTTCCCAGAAGAAACACATTATTGGATAAAGTGCTCATATTTTTTTAGATGTACTGCAAAATTGTAGTTAGCATGAGTCATTAGTGAAAGTATTTGTGATTTGGAAACATATTTAGAATGAAAATAAAAATAGAGAAAAGAAAATTTAAAAATACTCATAATGGGCTCTTGTCTTTTTTATTTAGGCAAAAATCATCTTGGACTTTAACCATTCTTAGTACTGCAAACTATTTTATTTTATCTTACTCATCTATTGATACCTCATAGCATACATATGTTATTTGCCACTTAAAATTTGATCAGCAGAATGGCAGCATTGACATCCCACTGGAGTTTGAAATGAAGAATCTTAGCTCCTGTTCCTACATATTGAATCAGAATTTGCTTTTTAACAGGATTCCATCTGATTCATTTATACATTAAAATTTGAAAATCACTCTTTCGAGCACCAGGAATACATGTAATTGAATAAACATTTAATTCAACTGTAAAATAAATGGCATGATTATTTATACCATTATTTTATAAAGTATGTGGATTTTACGCCCAGAACACCAAACAAAAATATATTATTGCCATATTATCAGGGATGTATCAGTTATCATTATAGATACAATTAATATAATGATAAAAACTAAACATATAATTTTTATAACCAATTATATAGTCTTTGTATATATTCCTGGCCTTGAATTTGTCCATATGTCAATACATATTATATAATAAAATAATACATATCATGTAACAAAAGTAATCCTGGTCAATATACTATTAAAGGATTAATAGTAAAGCTTTCACACTTTGTTCACACAAGAGGTGAAAACTGTGTAGTTACTACTTCAAGGCTTTTTTCATCAAGTTATTCTGACTTTTTGTCCTTGTGTCCATAAGCCATGTGACCACAGAAATAAGTCAAACTTCACTCTGGCAAGGCGAATGATATAGTTTTCATCCTGAAATTTAATACCTGAAAGTGATTGCATTGTCACAGTAAACCGTTCTGAGACCATCCCTCTCATCGAATGCCATATACCAATTGTTTATTTTACAACAAAAGCCATTTAAAGTTTTGATTCAACTAATAACAGTTCTCTGAAACAGTGAATTTAGAAAGAACCATCTATAGTTTTAGGTTTTTTGTTGTTGTTGTTGTTTATAGTGGAAACTATTAAGATTTGAGAGAATGCCCTTATTTTAAAGCACTTTTTCTACACTAGATACCATATAGCTATTATTATTTCAGTGACTGGAATGTAAATGGACAAAACACTAAGTCCCATTCTCTCACCTCATAACATCAGTTTAAAAGAGTAAATCCTCACAGACAAAGTCCTAGGTGAGCGCGGAGATCCCTTCCCCACGGGACTATAGTTCATACAGGCGCACACTCTTGCCTATCTGAACATTCCTAGAGAACTATGAATTGCTTTGATATTGTGAGAAGAAAGGAGTGAAGTTTGAAGGTGCAAACTTTCTTGATTATGGTGTAATAATGTTCCAGCAAATACACTTCAGAAAGTACATAGCCCCCTATTAGGATCAGAGGGAGATTTTTTTTTTTTAATGATAGAACAGTCACTACTGTCCATCACAGCTGCTCTCTTCTTCTCCTTAGATTTTTATCACTTTCAAGCATACTATTAGCAATATACTTAAGTCACAAGTGTTCATCAATTTAAACATTTTTTCCTAAAGATTTCAATTTCTCAAAAAAAAGCAATTCTTGAATTAGCAAGATTTGAAAAGAAAATGAACAATTGTTATAACACCTAACATATGTTAATTTGACAGAACAAATTGGGCGGTGGAGAGAATCTGGGATTGAGTAGAAACGTCTGTAATTGAAAGTCAGATATGTTCTAAAACCCATCTCATCCAGGATTACTGAGAATAGGGCTGGCCATTTAAGCTGCACCATGTTAGTTTCTATCTGTACAACATGCCTACTACAGAATTCTCTTCACTCCTCACCACTGGATCGACCCAAAACCCTTATCTTAACCTTCACTCTCTGCCTCTTTTTCAAATTCCTATAAATGAAGTATCCTTGTTGCTGTTTAAGTTCAAACTCTTCAAGTACCATGGATACCATCCAGTAGTGCTTCTCCAATACCATCCCCCATCACCTGTTAACCTCTTCACCTATTTACCTTCCTAGAAATACTCACATTTTCTCCAGCTACTATCTTCTTGTCTGTTCTTCTGTATTACTCTGCTTCTGTTGCTTGTAACAAAATACCTGGAACTCGGTGATTTATAAAGAAAAATGAAATTTATTGCGTACAATTTTTGAGGCTGGGAAGTCCAAAGTCCATCTAATGGTTGTGACAGTGACCAAGTGGATTCACATTGCAAGATGGTGGAAGCAGACAGAGCAGAAATACATAGATTCTCCTCTCTCTTCTTTTAAAGCCCTCAGAAACACACGCCTGACCACCATTTTGAATCCATTCACTATGACACAGTCCTGCATTATATATGATGTAATGGTATACTTGTCACTATTAATGAAATAATATTGATATGTTATTTTTAATTTCAGACTATGCTTCATATGAATTTCCCCATTTTTCCCTAATTTCATTTTGTTTTGTTTTGTTTTGTTTTGCTTTGTTTCAAGATCCCATCCAGGATACACATTACATTTAAATGTCAGGTCGCCCAGCACTATGACAGTTTCTCAGACTTTCATTGTTTTTGATGATCTCAACAGCTTCAAGGAGTACTGGTCAAATATTTTGCTGAACCAATCAATTGGAATTTGTATCATGCTTTTTCTCATGATTAAACTGGAGTAATATCTTTTGGGGAGCAAAACCATGAAAGTGTCATTCTCATTACATGATATCAAGAGTACCCACTGTAAATATTACTTATCACTTTTTAAGTCTACCTTGAACTCCTGCTTGAGGTAGTGTTTGGCAGGTTTTTCCACTGTTAAGTTGCTCTTTGCTCCTCTTTCCACATAGCACTCTCTGTATAGAAGTCACTGTGTATAGCACACAGTAACTATTTGTAATTCTCCTATACAGAAGATTTATCTTTAATTTTTCCAACATTTATTTATATCAGTATGGGCTCATGAATAATTATTTTATATTTAGGGTTACAATCCAATATAATTTTATTTATTTTGTTGTTCTAATTGTTTAGCTTTGGCAAGTGGCAGTTTGTGCATGTGTTCCTGGGACCCTTTGACATACTTCTTCATCTCTGTGAGTTTAGATTTGTTTTGTTTTTAACTTTTTGTTACTTTCTGACACTACAAGACACTCACTAGCTCATTTTGTATATTTTCTTTCCCAGTCCTAGATTCATCAGTTGTTCCAATGATGTCTGATTCCCTTTTTTGCATACTGGCATTCGAAATTAAGATCTGTGTTCTAGGAAATTAAGATCTGGGTTCTAGTTGTACTCATTGTTACAGGAGTGCCATTTATATATATTTCTAAGTGTTTCTATATTGAACCACTTGTATCTATATTAAGCTAAAAATCAGTTCATACTGACATCACCGAATCTAATCTATGAATGCATGGGTCATTTTAGTCTTTTCCATTTGCTTTTTGTAATCTACAATTTCAACAGTGAGGAACCTCCTACCATCAATTTACTTCTATGTAATGTGGCATCAGAATGGATAAACAATACCCCCATGGGGAGCCACATTACTCAACACCTATAGATGTGTTTAGTTTTACAGACTTCAAGCCTCTCCAAAGTTGGTTAAATAATCACCTCACTGTCCCATCCACTCAGTAAGGTTGTTTCATTCATTTGTAATACATTTTGATTAAATTTCCACATTGTTCATTTCATATTGAAATCCCTAGGCCCTAATTTTTTTTTTTTTTTAATTTGTGGTTAAGTTTACTCGACACTGTAAAGTTCTATAGGTTTTGACAAATGCCTTGAATTTATAATTACTTTACTAAACTGAATAGTTTTTCATGCCACAAAAAAATCTCCTATGCTTTGACTATTCATCTCCCTCTCCATGAATCTGAGGGAAACACAGATCTGTTTACTGACTGACAGTTTTGTCTTTTCTAGAAATTTTTATAATTGAATTCATATATGATGCAGCTTTTTCATACTGGCTTCTTTCTATTACTCATATGCATTTAAGTTTCATCCATGTCTTTCCATGGTTTGGTAGCATATTTATTTTTAATCTTTGACATATTCCATTGTATGGAGGTACCACAGTTTGTTATTCACTTAAATATTAATAGATAACCTTCATTGCTTCAAGTTTTTGTCAATTATGAATAATATCCTATAAACATTTTTGTACAGGGTTTTTTGTGAATGTAAATATTTGACTCAGTTGGGTAAATATGAAGGAGCCTAATTGCTGGATTGCACAAAAAGACAATTTAACTTCTTAAGAAAATTTGTAACTGTATTCCAATGTGGCTGTATTGTTTTGTATCCCTTCCAGAAATGAATGAGATTCCCTGTCGCTCTGTATTATTGTCAACATTTGGTATTGTCAACCTTTGGATTTTTCTAATTTTAAGATATGTAGTGGTCTTTCATTGCAGTTTTAATTAACATTTGTCAAATGATAAATGACATTAAGTGATTTTCATATGTCTCTTTGAAATCTTTGTATTTTCTTTGGTGATGTGTTGGTTCAGATTTTTTGCCCATTTAAAAAATTGACTTGTGTGTTTTCTTAATGTTGAGTTTAAAATGTTTTCATATTTTGTTTAAAAATTTTTTCATATATGAATTTGAAAATATTTGTCTCTGTTGGTTCTTTTTTAAAATTCTTTTAACAACCATTTGCAGGGGAGATGTTTTAAATTTTAATAAAGTGAAACATGAATTTTTTATTTTAATTTTTTAAAAATAGAAACATAATTGATTATACATCTTTTTGGCATACAGTGTTGAATATCAATACCTGCATACAGTATGTGGTGATCATGGAAAATGTGATTGTGTTGTAGTTAAAATGTCATTACCAAACTAAAGAGGATATGTATTTTCTCTTGTATTTGCTCAAGAAGTTTTATAATTTTATATTTTATTCTCAGGCCTATGAGCCATTTGGAGTTAACTTTTATAAAAGGTGCAATGTTTATGTCTAGGTTTAATTTTTGATATAGATATTCAATTCTTCAAATTTGTTTAAATAAAACTATAGTTTTTCATAGAATTGCCTTAACTCCTCTTTCAAAGATCAGTGGACAATATGTGTGGGTCTGTTTCTGTCCTCTCTATTTTGTTCCATTAAACTATGTGTCTATTACTTCCTCAGTATGATGCTGTATTGATTACTGCAGCATTAAAACCTTGAAAATGGGTAGTCTGACTCCTCCAAATTTGTTTTTCTTTTTTAGTATTGTGTTGGTTATTGTAGGCCTTTGCCATTTCATAAACATTTAGAATCAATTTGTCAATATCCACAAAATTGTTTCCTGGGCTTTCGACTAACATTGCAGTCAATAAATCTATAGATTAGGTTGGGAATAATCAGCATCTGATCAATAGAAAATCTTCCAATCCACAAACAAAGATTAGCTTTCCATTTATTTAGATATTCCTTGTTTTTTTCAAAGTTTTACACTTTTCTGCATATAGGTTTTATATATGTTTGTTAGATACATACCTAATTGTTTCATTTTTGAGTTACATTTTTGCGAATGGTATAGTTTTTTTTCTTTAATTTCAAATTCCAATAGTTCATTTCTGCTATACAGGAAAACAATTGACTTCTGTATATTAACAATGTATCATGCAGCTTTGCTATGCTTATTTATTATTTACATAAATTTTAAAATTAATTCCTCATGATTTTCCACTTAGACAATGAT
Organism: Galeopterus variegatus; assembly: GCF_000696425.1. Lineage (NCBI taxonomy): Eukaryota > Metazoa > Chordata > Mammalia > Dermoptera > Cynocephalidae > Galeopterus > Galeopterus variegatus. The sequence continues at coordinate 20,234 of NW_007734066.1, read as the reverse complement.
GTCATTGTGAGTAGAGACCAATTTTTCCTTTTTTAATTGTACATCTTTTATTTCCCTTTATTGTGTTATTGCACTAACCACAATTTTTTTTTTTTTTTTTTTTTTTTTTGCGGCTGGCCAGTCTGGGGATCTGAACACATGACCTCAGTGTTATGAGGCCACACTAACCAACTGAGCTAACAGGGCAGCTGAACTAGCCACAATTTTCAGTACAATGCTAGAGAGGAGTGTTGAGAAATGATGTGCTTCCTTGCTCAGGATCTAGGAAGAAAGCATCCTGTTCCTTACCTTTATGATAATATAATTTTCTTCCTTAGTCTATACATGTAAAAGAATATATTAATTAATAATCAAATGTTTAACCAGTCTTGCAAACTTGATGATTATGTGTATTGTTTTACACACTGTTTAAATAAATATGCTAATATTTTGTCAAGGAATTTTGCACCTAGTCTCATGAGAAATATTGGTTTGTGTTTCTTTTCTCTAGTAATGTTTTTATGTAGTTTTGATATTAGGGTAATAATTTATAAATTCTTATATAAATCTTTATATAAGACTCTCTTATATTTTGGGGGAGAGATTGTGGAGACTAGGTATGATTTCTTCTTTTTCTGTTTGATGGAATTCACCAGTGAAAATATCTGGGCATGGTGCTTTCTTTTTTGGAAGGTTACTGATTGACTACATTCAGATAATAAATATTTTAATAGATATATGTGTATTCAGGTTATCTATTTCTCATTGTTTGAATATTAGTAATTTGTGCCTCTCAAAGATATAGTTTGTTGTAGCCAAGGTGTCAAATTTGTGGGCATAGAGTTATTTATAGTGTTCTGTTATTTTCTTTTTATTTCCAGGTGATCAGTAGTGATGACCCCTCTTTCATTTTTGACATGGGTAACATTCTGTCCTTTATAATTTTTTTTTTCTTTCTTTGTTAACCTTGCTAGAGGCATATCAACTTTATTGTTCTTTTTTTTTTAAAAAAGAAGTACACTGGGCTGGCCCCGTGGCGCACTCGGGAGAGTGTGGCATTGGGAGTGCAGCGACGCTCCCGCCGCAGGTTCGGATCCTATATAGGAATGGCCAGTGCGCTCACTGGCTGGGTGCGGTGCAGGCGACCCCACACCAAGGGTTGCGATCCCCTTACCAGTCACGAAAAAGACAAAAAAAAAAAAAAAAAAAAAAGAAGTACACTTTAATTATGTTGATTTTCTCTATTGTTTTCCTGTTTTAATTCACTGAATTCTGTT
>NW_007734066.1:1995-18827 GCF_000696425.1 Galeopterus variegatus | reverse complement strand
AAAAAAAAAAAAAAAAAAAAAAAAAAAAAAAAAAAAGAAGTACACTTTAATTATGTTGATTTTCTCTATTGTTTTCCTGTTTTAATTCACTGAATTCTGTTCTAGTGTGTGTTTTTGTTGTTGTTTTCTGTTTGCTTTAGGCTTAAATTAATCTTTTTTCCCCTCCCATTTTATAAGCTAGAAGTTTAGATGACTTATTTTAGAACTTCCTTTTTTAAAATATTTGCATATAATGATATAAATTTCCTTCCAAGCACATATTTTGTTACATCCCTCCCTTTTAGATGAGTTGCAATTTCATTTTTGTTTTATTCAATATATTTTTTAAATTTCTTTTCAAACTTTTTTGACTTGTGCTATTTTAAAAGGTGTTGTTTATTTTACAAATATTTGGGGAATTTTCAGCTATCTTTTTTGTTTTTGAATACTAACTTAATTCCATTATAATCTGTGAATATATTTGTATAATTTCTATTATTTTAAATTGTTTAAGATGTTTTATATCCTAGAAGTGGTCTATCTTAGTACCATGAAAACTTGAAAAATATGTATCCTCCCACTATTTAATAGAGTGTTATATACACAGCAATTAAATCAAGTAGATCAGTAGTGCTTTTAAGTCAACTATACCCTTACTAATTTTCTATGTTCTCAATCTATCAGTTATGAACAGGGGATATTGATGTCTCCTCCTGTAATAGTGGGTTATGATATTTTTCTTTTCAGTTTTATCAAGTTTCTCCCATATGTCTTTACAATCTGTTGTAAAGTACAAACAAGTTTAGGATTGCTATGACTTAGAGAATTCACCTTTTTATCATTTTGTAGTGCCCTTCTTTATCTCTGATAACTTTTTCTAGTTCAAAAGTTAGGGAGGCCAACGACCTGCCAGAAAGACAGGTAGCCACATAGGACCCAGGCAAGTGAGCCCAACTGGCAAGAGATCCTCCCAGCACCTGCCCAGGCCCCACCTGAATCATGCAGTCAGCAGCACTCCCTGCCACTACTGCCAACACCAGTGCAGAAAAAGTGGGCTGTAACAGCCACCACCATAGCAATTACAGCCACAGGATGGCTCACTGTCATAACGGCAGCCACCACTACTTCATAGGTTACCTGGTGACCACTCATTGGTATAGACAGAAGGAAAGTCACCAGCAGAGTCTAGGGAAAGAAGAAAGAAATAAAGAGAAAACTCACCCAGAGTCACCCATTCAAATTAAGTAGCACTAGAATACCCCAGAGCACCCATCAGGGTCAGGGTGAGCTAGCCAGAGTGCCAACAGCCCCTCCCAAGAACACCCACCACAACCTAAGGGTGGCAAGACACCAAGGCAGTACCCCCAATATTTGAGAGCTCACCCATGTCCTGACAAACCAACATAGTGCCACTAACCTCAGCAAGGAAATTCTAAGTGTCCCAGAGACTAGGTCTCACACAACTGCAACACCAAATTTGGCCATTATTTCTACACAGAAACTACACTACTGAATCTACCTGGAACCAATACTAAAACATCCCATTCAACTGTCATCATAAAACACATTCACAAGAAGATCTTCCTCTCTGTAAACTCTACTCCAGAGTGCTAGAAATAGCAACTTCTGTACCAAATGACTAAAGACCAATGTAGAGATACTAGAAATATGAAAAAAAAGAACAAGAAAATATGGCCCAACAAAGGAATATAATAATTCTCAAATACCAGATCCTATAGAACAAGAAGTCCTTGAATTGACTGAAAAGGAATTTAGAACAACAATTCTAAGGGAACTCAAAGCTGCAAGAAGATTCAGTTAGACAACACAATGACATGAGAAAAAGTAGCCAGGACCTGAAGGAGGAAATGTACAAAGAAATCAATGCCATAAAAAAGAATGTAGCAGAGTTTGTGGAGCAGAAGTATACTTTTAATGAAATAAACACACACACACACACACACACACACACACACACAAACACAACAGGGAGCCTAAACACCAGACTAGAACAAGCAGAAAAGAGAATTTCTGATTTTGAAGATGGCCTTTTTGAAATAACTCAGGCAGCCAAAAAAAAAGAAAACAAAATGTTTTAAATGAAGAAAGTCTAAGAGACATCGCAGACAACCATAAGCACTCAAACATCCAAATTATGGGTGTTCCAGAAAGGGAAGTAAAAGGAAAAGACATTGAAAACATATTCAATGAAATAATAGGAGAAAAATTCCCAGGTATAGTGAGAAATACAGATCTTCAAATCCAAAAGTCTCAAGGATACCCAAACATGTCTCTAAGACATGCTATAGTCAAATTGGCAAAGCTAAAAGACAAACAGAGAATCTTAAAATCAGCAAGAGAAAAGTGTCAAGTCATCTATAAGGGAGCCTCAATCAGACTGACAGCTGACTTTTCATCAGAAACCATAAAGCCAGAAGAGAATGGGATGATATGTTCAAAATACTAAAAGACAAAAATTGCCCGACAAGAATACTATACCCAGCAAGGAAATCCTTCAGAAATAAAGGACTAGTAGTATATTTCTTAGGCAAACAAAAGCAGCAGGAGTTCTCAACCCCATGACCAAACATGTAAGAAATTATCAAGGGATTACTGTGCTTTTTACCATGAAAACAACCATCACTACCATGAATACTCAAGAAAGAACAAAACACACTAGTAAAACAAAAATGCAAACAATGAAGAGAAAAGAAGTTTATCTACCATCTCAAGAAACCAACAAACACAGAAGACAAACAGTAAATCAAAAAGAAAGGAACAAAAGATACTTAAAATATCCAAACAAAAATCAATAAAATGCCACGGGGAAATCAACATCTTTCAATAATAACTCTCAATGTAAAAGGATTAAATTCTCTACTCAAAAGACACAGACTGACAGGTTGGATTAAAAAGATGGAATCAACAACATGCTGCTTTCAAGACTCACCTTACCTATAAAGATACACATAGACTAAGAGTGAAAGGATGGAAAAAGGTATACATGCAAATATAAATGAAAAATGAGCTGGAGTATCTATTCTTATATCAGATAAAATTGACTTTAAACTAAAACCAAAATAAATAAACAAATAATTGAAGAAGGCCACTATATAATGATAAAAGGATCTCTCCAGTAATAAGACACAACAATCATAAATGTATATGGATCCAACATCAATGCAGCCAGATTTATAAAGCAAACACTATTAGACCTTAAGAAAGAGATAGACACTAATACCATAATAGTAGCGGACCTGAACACCCCACTGTCAACATTGGATAGATCATCTAGGAAAAACATCAACAGAGAAACACAAGATCTAAACAAAACTTTAGACCAATTGGACTTGGAAGACATCTACAGAACATTTCTTTTAGCAACCTCAGAATATTCATTCTTCTCATCAGCACATAAAACATTCAGACTACATGTTAGGTTACAAATCAAGTCCAAACAAATTAAAAAAATTAAAATTGTTCTATGTATTTTTTTTTTCAGACTGCAATGGATTAAAACAAAGGCCATTATCCCAAACTCACAATTGGAGGCAAACATCACCCTGATACCAAAACCACACAAAGATACAACAACAACAAAAAGAAAACTACAGGCCAAAATCTTTGATTAATATAAATGCAAAAATACTCAGTAAAATATTAGCAAATAGAATACAGCAACACATACATAAAAATATACACCATGATCAAGTGGGACTCATCAGAAAGATGTAAGTATGGTTCAATACATAAAAGTCAATAAACGTGATTCACCATATCAGCAAAATCAAAAGCAAAACAATATGGTTTTCTCAATAGACACTGAAAAAGCATTTGACAAAATTCAACATCTCTTCATGATAGACTCTCAACAAATTAAGGATAGAAGGAATGTATCTCAACACAAAGCCATATATAACAAACCTGTTGAAAATATCATCCTGAATGGGGAAAAGTTGAAGGCTTTTCCCTTAAGAGCAGGTACAAGACAAGGTTGCTCACTCTGGCCATTACTATTCAACATAGTTTTGGAAGTACAAGCCAAGGCAATGAGAGAAGAGAAAGAAATAAAGGGCATTCAGATTGGAAAAGATGAAGTGAAATTGTCCCTGTTTGCAGATGACATGATCCCATATACAGAACAGCTGAAAGTAGCATTAATAAACAATTTCAGCAAATTTGCAGGATACAAAATGAACAAGCAAAAATCAGTGAAATTTTTATACTCCAACAATGAAGCAGAAACAAAATCAAGTATGCTACTTCAGTTACAATAGTCACCAATAAATAAATAAATAAATAAATAAATAAATAAATAAATAAATAAATAAATAAATAAATAAATAAATGAAATACTTAGGAATAAAGTTAACTAAGGATGTGAAAGATCTCTATGATGAGAACTACAGATCCCTGTTGAAAGAAATTAAAAAGGACACAAGAAGATGGAAAGATACTCCATGCTCTTGGACTGAAAGAATTAATGTTGTGAAAATATCCATACTATGCAAAGTGATCTATTGATTTAACAAAATTACATCAAACCATCAATAACATTCTTCACAGAAATAGAAAAAAAAAAAAAAAAAACAACTAACATTCATATGAAACAAAAAAAGACCCAGAATAGCCAATGCAATCCTGAGCAAAAATATAAAAAAAATAAATAAATAAAGCCAGAGGCATAACACTCCCTGTCTTCATACTATACTACGTAGCTACGGTAACCAAAACAGCATGATACTGTTATAAAAACAGATACATAAATCAATACAAAAGAACAGGGAACCCAGAAATCAGCTCATACACCTACAGCCATCTAATCTTTGACAAAGCCATCAAGAACACACACTGGGAAAAAAACTCTTTGTTAAATGATGCTGCGAAAATTGGACATCCATATGTACAAGAATGAAACTACACCCGTACCTCTCACCATATACAAAACTCAACTCAAAATGGTTTGAAGAATCAAATATATGTCCTGTAACTACAAAAATCCTAAAAGAAAACACAGGGGAAACACTTTAGGAAGTAGGACTGGCCATAGACTTTATGAATATGACCGCAAAAGCACAAGCAACAAAAGAAAAAGTAAACAAATTGGATTATATCAAACTAAAAAGCTTCTGCACAACAAAAGAAGCAAATAAGAGTGAAAAGACAACCTAGAGAATGGGAGAAAATATTTGCAAACTATGCATCCAGCAAATGATTAATATCCAGAATATGCAAGTAACTCAAACAACTTAACAGCAAATAACCAATCAGATTAAAAAATGGGCAAAGGAGCTAAATAGGCATTTCTCAAAGGAAGATATATGAATGGCCAACAGACACATGAAAAAATGCTCAACATCCAGGAAATGCAAATTAAAACCACATTGAGATATCTCCTCACTCCAGTTAGGCTGGCTAGTATCAAAAAGACTGATAACAACAAATGTTGGTGAGAATGTGGCGAAAGGGGAGCCTTCCTGCTAAGTTGGTGGGACTGTAAAATGGTGCTGACATTATTGAAAATGGTATGGAGATTCCACAAACAACTACAGATAGAACTGCCACATGCCCCAGCAATCTCGCTGCTGGGTATGAACCCAAAAGAATAGAAATCCTCATTTTGAAAGGACACCTTTACTCCCGTGTGTATTGCAGCTCTATTTATAATAGCCAAGAGTTGGAACCAGCCTAAATGCCTGTCATAGGATGAGTGGATAAGGAAAATGTAGTATATTTACACAATGGAATACTACTCTCCTATAAAAAAGAATGAAATTCTGCCACTTGCAGCAACATGGATGAACTTAGAGAAAATTATGTTAAGTGCAATAAGTCTGGCATAGAAAAAGAAATACTGTATGTTCTTATATGTAGGAGCTAATGAAAATAAATAAATAAACAAACAAATGAGTAGAATAAATGAAAACAAAGGCACAATAACCACAGAAATTATTTGAACTTGTTAAGGAAAGTGAACTGAGATTGCTGAGGGTGGGAAAGGGGAGCGTTAGGAGTTAAAGGGAGGAATTGGTAAAGGCCCATGAAAATCAATTGTATCGCATAATGATAAAATTGGTATATGAGAAATTAATATTAAAAAAATCTATCTTTTGTTTAGTTAGCATTAGTAAGGCATATCTTTCTCCATCCCTTTATTGGTGACCTATCTGAATCTTTAAATGTAAAGTGGGTTTATTGTAAACAACATGTAATTAATACTTCTTTCATTTACTGTGACAATCTCCATCTTTCATTGATGTATTAAGACCATTCATCTAAAATGGTCTTTTGTAATTTTTTTTTTTTTGTATATATTTTGTGTAAAAGGTCAGTATTACTACTGACCATTTTATGACTTTTTTTTAATGCAAAAAGGAAATATTTTAATTTTAATCCATGATTAGTATCAACTATTACTATGTGATAATAATGCAAAAGCAGAATTCTCCACTCAGTGTATAACTAATGGTTGTAAGCTATTTATACATGTATTTTTATTGAAACATAATTGATTATCCACATTTATTGGGTACAGGGATGACTATCAGTATTTGTATACCATACGTGATGATCAAATCAGTATTATTATAAAATTCAGGGCTGGCCCGGTGGCACACTCGGTAGAGTACGGCGCTTGGGAGTGCAGCGGCGCTCCCACTGAGGGTTCGGATCCCATATAGAGACCGGTCTGCTCACTGGTTGAGTGCAGTACGGGCGCGACACCGAGGGTTGCAATCCCGTTGCCGGTCGCGGTACAGGTGCGACACCGAGGGTTGCGATCCCGTTACCGGTCACGAAAAAAGACAAAAAGGAAAAAAAAAAAAAAAGAAAATTCATTGTTACAAAATATAACTATTTGTGACCATTACTTAATTTCTCCATAACTCCCCTTCTGTCCCCCCTTTTCCAGTTCTAGTAACCATAGTTCTATTGTCTGCTTTTGAAGGCTCAACATATTACTTTATTTGTTCGTTTGTTTGGTTCTTTCTTTGCTCCCACTTAGGAGTGAGGAAAAGCAGTATTTCTCTTTCTGTCCCTGGCTTATTTCACTTAACATAATTTTGCCCAAGCTTATCCATTTTGCTGCAAATAGCAGAATTGTATCCTTATTTATGGCCTAGTAGTATTCCATTGTGTATATATACCACATTTTCCTTATCCAGTCATCCACTGATGGGCCTTTGGGTTGGTTCCATACCTTGTCTATTGTAAATAGAGCTGTGTTAAACATGGGACAGCAGGTATCTCTTTGGCATGATGATTTCCCATCCTTTGAGAATATACCCAGAAGTGGAATTGCTGGTTTGGACGGTAGTTCTATCTGTAGTTTTTTGAGAAACCTCTATACCATTTTCCACAATGGCTGCACCATTTCATAGTCTCACTAACAGTGTAGGAGTGTTACCTTTTCTCTGTATCATTGTCAGCATTTGTTATTCTCTGCCTTTTTGATTATACCTATTCTAACTGTGGTGATATGATATCTCAGTGTGGTTTTGGTTTGCATGTCTTTGATGATTAGTGATGTTGAGCATTTCTTCATGTACCTGTTGGACATTTGTATGTATTGTTTTGAGAAATGTCTACTAAGCTCCTTTGTCCATTTTTTAATAGCATTATTTATTTTTTAACTATTAAGTTGTTTGAGTTCCTTGTATACTCTGAATATTAATCACTTGTAGGATGAATAGTTTACAAATATTATCTCCCACTCTGTGATTGTCTTTTTACTCTGTTGATTGCTTTCTTTTGCTGGGCAGAAGCTTTTTAGTTTGAAAAGAAAGGTTTTCATTCTGTCTCATCACAGTTTAATGTCATTATCCGTTTTTAATTTATGTGTATTGCGAGAAAATCATAACAGAATCCCCAATTCTTCCCTCCCATCCCTTATATTGTTGTCATACATTTCACTTATCCTTATACTATAATCAACCAATACATTGTTTCTGTGATTACTTGAAACAGTTATTGTTTAGATAACTTAAAAATAAGACAATTTTTTTTTCTTTATTTATTCCTTCTCCACCACTCTTCCTCTTTCTATTTTGACCTTTTTCTTCTGACTAAGGAAAAACAGACCTCCTGAGAATGAATTATATCAGTTTCTGATTACCCGAGAACTTCTTTATTTCTCCTTCACTTTTGAAGAATAAATTCTCTGCACATAGAATTCTAGGCTGGTGGATTTTTCTTTCAAGGCTGTGTATATACCATTTCACTTGTCTTTTGTTTGTATGGTTTCTGACATGAATTCCAAGGTGATTTTTTTCCTCTTTCCTCCATAGGTAAGGTTTTTTCTTGTTGTTGTTTGTTTGTTTTTCTCTGTCTTTCATTGATATTTTCTCTTTGCTTTTGGTTTTCTGCAGGTGAATACCATATGCCTAGATATGGCTAATTTTTGCCTGTTTTGTTTTACTTCTCTAACTTGTTCTTCCTAGTGTTCTCTCAGCTTTCAGAGTGGTTTGTATATCTCCTTACTTTCAAAAAGTCCTTGTCCAACGTTACTCCAGATGTTTACTCTGCTCCTTTCTCCCTTTCTTCTCCTCCTGCTTCTACATCATCGTGTGTTTTACAGCTTTTAAACTTGTCTTACCTTTCTCTAAATTTCTATTATTTTCCTTCTTTCTTTTTCTCTGCATTTCAGCATAGGAAATTCGTATTAACTTACCTTCACAAATTCTCTTCATGACTGTGTCTTCTACTGATAAACCCATCTCAGAGCCATTATTCACATCTACTACATTGCTTTTGATTTCTAGCATTTCCTTTTGGTTCCATCTTTGAATGTCCATCTCTCTGCTTATATGATTCTTCTGTTTTTGAGTCTTGTCTACTTTTTTCATTATATCCCTTAATATATTAATCATAGTTATTTTTAATTTTCTGAGTGAAATTTCAAATATCTGTGTCATATCTCAGTCTGATTCATTCTGATGCTTGCTTTGTCTCATCACACTGTGATTTTTCTTCCCTTTTTGTGTGCTTTGTATTTGTGTTGATGCTGTTTTTGTTGCTTTTGTTGTTGTGGAAAGCCAGACATGATTTATCCAGTATTAAAAAATGGTAAATAGGCCTCTATTATGAGGATTTATATTAATTAGTCTAGAAACTGTGTTTATTTATTATTTGCTTTATTGATAGTTACCAAGGGCTTCAAATTCTTCTGGTGTCCTTGTGTTCTTGTCTCTGCTCTTGATTTCGGCCTTCCTTAGTAATCTTTCACAGAGTTTCTTGCAGCTCTTTAAACTGTTTTAATAGTTTCCTAGGACTACTTTAACACACTAACACTACCTTAGTGGCTTAAAAGAAAAACAATTTATTCTCTCACATTTCTGAAAATGAAAAGGCAATCCCCAGACTGGAAGAGAATATTTGCCAATAATATATCTGACTAATGTTGTGTATCTAGAATATATCAATTCCTCTCGCCTCTCAGTTTTAATAGACAACTTTACCAGAGTATTGAAATTTTTGAACAGACGCTTTATCAAAGAAGATATCCAGGTGAAAAATAACTACATAAAAAGTAACAACATAATTTGCCTGTGAGGAAATGCAAAATAAAACCAGGATAAACAATTATAAAAGCTTAATTATAAACCTAGTTGGGGAAAGATATTACTGGTCTTCCTTAATATCTCTCTCTCTCTCTCTCTCTCACTTCTCCTGACCACCTGACCAGTCCTATTAGGTGTTTTTAAGTCATTTTGGGGGGTGTATATCTTATACACAGTAAAATACAACTCTTTTTAGATGTTCAGTCCTATAAATTGTGAAGGAAAAGAGTCTACAGTACTGTAATCACCAGGAAAATAAAAATACAGAACAATTTCATTACACCATAAAAATTTGTATGTCACTTTTTAGGTAATCCTCTCCTACCATTCCTGTCCCTGGATATATGTATAGGTTTAACTATAAAAAATGCCAAACTGCTTTTACAATTGACTGTATCATTTTGCATTCCTTTTAACAGTGTATGAAATTTGTCATTAATTGACACTGCAATTAAAAATATATAAAAATATTTTAACCATTCTATTGGATCTGTTGTGATATCTCAGTTTGGCTTTAACTNTGGGGGGTGTATATCTTATACACAGTAAAATACAACTCTTTTTAGATGTTCAGTCCTATAACTTGTGAAGGAAAAGAGTCTACAGTACTGTAATCACCAGGAAAATAAAAATACAGAACAATTTCATTACACCATAAAAATTTGTTTGTCACTTTTTAGGTAATCCTCTCCTACCATTCCTGTCCCTGGATATATGCATAGGTTTAACTATAAAAAATACCAAACTGCTTTTACAATTGACTATCATTTTGCATTCCTTTTAACAGTGTATGAAATTTGTCATCAATTGACACTGCAATTAAAAAAATATAAAAATATTTTAACCATTCTATTGGATCTGTTGTGATATCTCAGTTTGGCTTTAACTGCGGATGTACGGTACAGCAGTGCTTTCTTTTGCTGGGCAGAAGCTTTTTAGTTTGAAAAGAAAGGTTTTCATTCTGTCTCATCTTTTGTGAGTTGTCTGTTTAAATATTTTTTTATTATTCTACTCGCTTGTTTGTATTATATATATATATAAGTGTGTGTGTGTGTGTGTGTGTGTGTATAGTTTTTTTCAGATACATGTTTTCAAAATATATTTTTACCTATTATTTGATTTGTCCTATTTTTTTCAGTAATATTTTTAAAAAGAAGTTTTTTGAATTTTTTTGTGAGCTTTAATTTGTTGATCTTGTCTTTCATCCTTTGTAGATTTTGTGTTATATTAAAAAACAATTGCAAAACTAAATTTGAAAAGGAATTTCTCCCATATTTCATCCATTTTTTTTTTTTTTAATTTTAGGTATTGTATTTAGATCTGTGATACATTCTGAGTTAATTTTTAAAACTTGATTGTAAGGTGTGTGTTGAGATTCTTTTTTCCTTATGGGATTATTTCATTACTATTTTTTTTGAAAAACTATTCTTTTTCTATTGAATTACCTTGACCTTTGTTGAAAATTAATTGACTATTAATGAGTCAAAAAACCTCATTGTTCATTTCTGGTGTCTACTCCATTTCTTTGGTCCACATATTTGTGCATTTGCTAAGATGACAAGGCCTTGATAATTATATAGTATGAGATATACAACTTTTTAAAATCAAAATTCTTTTATCTATTCTATCTTTTTCTACTTATATTTTTAAAAGCTTCTTGGTTTTTTATAAAGAAAGACTACTGAGATTTATTTTCTTATTTTCTAGTTTTTTTAAATTTTCAGTTATAGAGGCAATTTTAAAAATATAGCTTGATGAGCTTTGACACATGGAGGTAGTAGGCATATACATCACTACAAAAAGTTTATTTGTGCCTCATGCCTCTTTGTAATCTATCCTTGTCTTCCAACTTTCTGACCCCAGGCATTCATTGATCTGCTTTCCATCACTGTAGATTAAATTGCATTTGCTAGAATTTTATACAAATAGAATTGTAAAGAATGTGCTTTTTTAGTTATTTTTTAAACTCAACATCATTATTTTGAGGTTTATCCTTGGCTTTTGTATCAACAGTTCATTATTTTCTTTACTGAGTACTATTCCATTGTATGGATAAACCAAAAAATTTTAGGTCATTTCCAGGTTTTGGCTTTTACATATAAAACAACAACTAATCGATGTTTGAACAACATATACTTATTTATCTTAAGTAAATATTTTGGGACATAACAACTATGTGAGCAGTATTTTAATTTCTAAGTATCTCTTAAATCAGTTTCCAAAGTGTTTATGCAATCATACACACAATGTACATGTTTTAGAATTGCTTCATCACCCTGCCAGCAGTTGGTACAATCATTTTACATTTTTACCATTAGGAAATGAGTAGTGGTACATTGTTGTGTTTGATTTTTTTATTATTCTGAAAACTAATTATTTAAGCTTCGTGGCCAGCTTTACACAAGATTACTTGAGATCTATATATCTTCTTTGAGAAAGTGTCCATTCAAAAATTTTCTTTTTCAATGAGATTTTATGACTTGTTATTGAAGTTTTTGTTTCTTTTTAACATATTCTAGATACAAGTCTCATATCATTTACATATTTTGCAAATAACTTCTCTCATTCTGTGAGAATTCTATAATCAATGAAGGTATTTTTCATTTTAAATGAAGGAGGTATATAACTTTATTTCATGTAATAAAAACTGAGAGCAGATATTACCACAAGATATGGAATGGTAAAAAGAAAGTTCTTCTTGGCAGCAGAAATATGAAACTTGTATCTCAAATTGAAACTTGTATCTCTTCAAATAAATAAATATCTTAGGAAATGCATGATGTGTTAGATACAAATTGAAACTTGTATCTCTTCAAATAAATAAATATCTTAGGAAATGCATGATGTGTTAGATTTACATATGAATGACATTTTTATTATTATTAATCACTCTAAATGGTATGTGACCATCTAAAAATAAATAATATCGGTGCACTATGGGATTATATAATATATAAATGTAAAATGTTACAAAAGATAGAAGAGAGGAATTAGGGGCATAACATTTAAAATTCTTAGAATGCAATTGAATCCGTATTTAATATAATTTGAAAGGTAGACCCACTAATGTTGTGCATATTTCTCAAATGTATTTAAAATGTATTTTTTTAAATGTGTTTATTTTTTCTCATTCTTTCCATGTAAGTATTGGCCTGTTGTGACTACTACATACTCTGCAGAAGTAGAAATTTTCACACTTAAAATTTTTCACCTTGTAACATGAAATAAAAATTACATTAAAAACCTTATGCTGCAATGTTATAAAAAATGGTGCAATATGCACACCTTATATATCATGTTTATAACAGTAATCTGGTTTTATATCATAACAAAAATTCCCATTTCAAAAAAACTAAATCCAACAATCCGTTTTATAAAATAACATGAATTAAAACAAAGCAATCATTCAAGAACAAATAGAAGAAAAATAAAATGATACTGCTACAACTATAAGTCTGTTTAAAAATTATTTGTGGAATACAGTTTATAAATATAAATGAAGGTTATCATAAATATTTTACTGAACAGCAAAAAAATTCAACTTACAGGGATTTATAGCCAAAAACAAAATAAAGATCAAACCAAATTTATATAAAGGTATCTTCATTGTCTTAGCTTATTGAGTAATGTATTTAAAGCTACAGAACCTCTGACCATGCAATACTAATGGTACATTAGTAGGGTAGAAAATAAAGTGGACACAATTTTATTTTGATACAGTTTTGAAACAACGAAGTCCCATTTCTTTCTATGAGGGATATTTTGAAAAANAGGAAATGAGTAGTGGTACATTGTTGTGTTTGATTTTTTTATTATTCTGAAAACTAATTATTTAAGCTTCGTGGCCAGCTTTACACAAGATTACTTGAGATCTATATATCTTCTTTGAGAAAGTGTCCATTCAAAAATTTTCTTTTTCAATGAGATTTTATGACTTGTTATTGAAGTTTTTGTTTCTTTTTAACATATTCTAGATACAAGTCTCATATCATTTACATATTTTGCAAATAACTTCTCTCATTCTGTGAGAATTCTATAATCAATGAAGGTATTTTTCATTTTAAATGAAGGAGGTATATAACTTTATTTCATGTAATAAAAACTGAGAGCAGATATTACCACAAGATATGGAATGGTAAAAAGAAAGTTCTTCTTGGCAGCAGAAATATGATACAAATTGAAACTTGTATCTCTTCAAATAAATAAATATCTTAGGAAATGCATGATGTGTTAGATTTACATATGAATGACATTTTTATTATTATTAATCACTCTAAATGGTATGTGACCATCTAAAAATAAATAATATCGGTGCACTATGGGATTATATAATATATAAATGTAAAATGTTACAAAAGATAGAAGAGAGGAATTAGGGGCATAACATTTAAAATTCTTAGAATGCAATTGAATCCGTATTTAATATAATTTGAAAGGTAGACCCACTAATGTTGTGCATATTTCTCAAATGTATTTAAAATGTATTTTTTTAAATGTGTTTATTTTTTCTCATTCTTTCCATGTAAGTATTGGCCTGTTGTGACTACTACATACTCTGCAGAAGTAGAAATTTTCACACTTAAAATTTTTCACCTTGTAACATGAAATAAAAATTACATTAAAAACCTTATGCTGCAATGTTATAAAAAATGGTGCAATATGCACACCTTATATATCATGTTTATAACAGTAATCTGGTTTTATATCATAACAAAAATTCCCATTTCAAAAAAACTAAATCCAACAATCCGTTTTATAAAATAACATGAATTAAAACAAAGCAATCATTCAAGAACAAATAGAAGAAAAATAAAATGATACTGCTACAACTATAAGTCTGTTTAAAAATTATTTGTGGAATACAGTTTATAAATATAAATGAAGGTTATCATAAATATTTTACTGAACAGCAAAAAAATTCAACTTACAGGGATTTATAGCCAAAAACAAAATAAAGATCAAACCAAATTTATATAAAGGTATCTTCATTGTCTTAGCTTATTGAGTAATGTATTTAAAGCTACAGAACCTCTGACCATGCAATACTAATGGTACATTAGTAGGGTAGAAAATAAAGTGGACACAATTTTATTTTGATACAGTTTTGAAACAACGAAGTCCCATTTCTTTCTATGAGGGATATTTTGAAAAAATATATACAAAGTCACTTTCAATTTGAAATATTATAACTGTATATATGTGAATATGTACATAGTAAGAATTTCACTTTGAAAAAAATTAAAAGTATATTAAGTATAGCACTGCCAAAAAAGCATGCTATGACTTAGATTATTCAAAAACACCCAAAAATATTCGGTGAGTAATGACTTTTCATATGCTAAATTTTAGGTTTGAGTTCTAGTCACTTTGTACATTAGAAGACCTTAAAAATAAGCTAAATTATTCCCAATACTTTTGTATAGTAATTTTCTTTACACTAGTAATTTGTATATAGTCATCCAACTAGGAACTAAATATCACACACCTTTGGTTATAGTTCTAATTATCTTCTCTCAAAATACAGCATGGTCCTTAAACTTGTTCTCAAATTCATTTTAAGTGACATTGATAACATTTCATAATTAGGAACTCCAAACTGGAAAATGATGAAATATTGAAGGTTTTGTGCTCATAACTGTTTGGATATTCTGAGTTTAGCAAGATATGAAAAGAGAGGCAAACATGTCCAAACTTAGATCCTATTTATTCATTGAAAGGGCAATCTCAGAGTTCAACTAATGAGTCTGAAACTTGTAAAAAAAATATAAATAAAAGTACAGATATAATGGAGTTAGAGATTATTGGGGAGAGAGTTTTTCATGCTATCTTATCATAATACCATAGTTGTGTTGATATATGAATAAAATTTCTGGTATTTATTCTAATGGCAAATGTTTCACAGAAAATGCTATTCAATGAAAACAATTTTGTTCTCTGAATCTGAGTAATGTTATATCCCTATTCATTGCATATCATGGATTTGGTCAAACACTATGGCAGTAAAATATTCTGAGTCTTAAAAGAGCCTAAAAATTTTTAAAAGTTGGAAATAAAATCTTTGGATGGTATGTTACCCCCAAAGCTACAAATACATGGTATAGGACACATATATTTACAAGTATCCTAAATCACATCAGCAAGTTTCCTTTGAAACTATTCTCTGTCAAAGATTAATGCTTTTCTAAAAAAGAAAATAATGATGCAGTTTTACTTAACATACAATTTTTATGTCAATGATTTTTTAATATATTTACAGAATGTCAAAATACTTTCAAAAGTAGCTGAAACTGTATGAGATTTAATGACCATAATTTCCTGTCTGCACTTTTAACAGTTATACTCAGAAACTTTTGAGTATATTCACAGTTATGTTTTCAGTAAAATCGAATATGTTCAGTTGATGGAATGTCCAGAGAAACCAATTAAAGGTGGGATATTAATATTAACAAGAATGTTTCATAAATGATGAAATTATGTATTCTCTATTTTTTTCCATGTTGGAGGATAGACTGTTTTCCCTCTAGAGCTTAAAGCTTTTTAAAAAATTTATTTATTGAAGTATGGGTTTTCCTTAAAAGCAAGTATACAATAACTCTACATGTAATCATCCTAGTTGAAAGAAGGAGAAAATGAACCCTCTGTAAAGTCATATTTAATCTACTAACTCTTAACAATCATTCAGAGAAGTGTTGCCAAAGGCAATTCAATCAAAGAGAGCTATGCCCTGTGCCAAGTTCCACTTTAGGCAATAACATTTCCTGATAATGCATTAGGGACCATATTTTGTAGAGGAAATTATATAAATAGGATTATTCTACCTAAGTTTGCTGTTTAGGTTCCCTATTTGAAATGTCTGTCATTCTTTGGTCTTTCAGATGAGGAGACAGTATAAATATAATATTTTGTATTTATGTAGTTTTAAATGAAATTTTAGTTTTGATATATAGACATTTCTAATTAAAAATAACTGTAAAAAGAGAGAAAAAAGAAAAAAAAGTTAGGCAAGTAATGTTAGTAAGGTGTGTAAAGATATTTAAATATTTCTAAAACTGTACTGGATATCAATGAATCAGTAAGTTCACAATTTCCACACTCTGTTCTTGTCTTCAATACACTTATGATTTCATTGAATTAAGAAAATTGATTTCTGGCTATGCTCTATTTTTAGATTATTATAGAACACTGTATTTCACTAAGTTATTACATTACAGACCTAAAGTGTAATTTGTCTACTATAAAAAGTTTAAATCTTAATTGATTGAATAAAAGCACAACTAAAGAAACAAAACAAAATTT
>NW_007734066.1:0-1439 GCF_000696425.1 Galeopterus variegatus | reverse complement strand
TCTTCAATACACTTATGATTTCATTGAATTAAGAAAATTGATTTCTGGCTATGCTCTATTTTTAGATTATTATAGAACACTGTATTTCACTAAGTTATTACATTACAGACCTAAAGTGTAATTTGTCTACTATAAAAAGTTTAAATCTTAATTGATTGAATAAAAGCACAACTAAAGAAACAAAACAAAATTTAAGTGACTTTTAAATAATTAGACTGATGTGGGATGTGTCTAATAAACAAGGGAAATGCTCCTTATTAGCACTAAAATTATATAATTAATTTTATAGTCAAATAGAATGATGACCAAATAATCTATTCAACTTCAGTATTATTCCACATGGTATACTTTATTTATAATCTAACATTGTTTTTAATTGTTACTATTAAAAAGACCTAAGTATGGCAAATCATTCTTTCTCTCAATTTATTTTTTATTATATAAACATCTTTTAAGTTACATTCTATGCCTCCACGTGACTGACATCTCCATGGGCCAGGTGGATTTCTCATCTATCGATAACTAACATTTGTCGTTAAAATTAGCATACTTTGGATTGGCTTTCACAAAATCTAAAAACATTGATTTCTGTATTGTGCCAATTTTTCCAATCATCTTTCCTAAAAAATCTATTACATACACTCACACACACACACACACACACACACACACACTGATTATAACTTTTTGTCTGTAGAAATGTATCTGTATTTATTATCTAATAAAATGTTTCTGTGGTCTGAAAGAAACATTGTTTGTTACAAAATTATAATAATTCTATTAAAAATTCAAAATAACTATGTGTTGCTTTCAAGCTGTTCTACCATGAATTAAAATTATTAACCCACAGGTACCAATCTGTCATGGTTTATAGCACCCTAAGTGTCTCAATATTTTTTTTTATTGCTGTTCCAGGCCAAAAGAAATAACCAATAGCCTCATTTAAGAAGTAGTTATGAATGGTATTAGAATGTGTGAAGTCCAAAATGCCTCACTGTATTTCACTAAAAATGTATTCATTAGCGTCCCTGTGTGTTTGCTGTGAGACTCTGGTACACATTTTGGAAACTGTAGGATTAATTGGCAAAATTTGTATAATTATTAGAAAATTATTGCAAAAATTGTCTACTCATTCTCTTTACTGAGTGATACTGAGACATTTTTTTCCTACCACTTCTCTGAGAATGTTACTATAACATAATAATATTTGATAGTTTCATTTCTTCAAAATAAAATGTCATTACTGAAAAATGTTTTCATATTAGTGATGCCCCAAGGCCAGACGTTCTCAACCAGGGTGTGATTTTGCACCCTGGAAATATTTGGCAATATCTACATTCTTGATTCTCAAATTTTAGTTGTACCTGAGAAGGTGGAGTGCTACTTAAACCTAGTTGGTAGTGGCCAAGATGCTGCTAAGCATCCTGCAATGTACAAAA
>NW_007734065.1:151806-153923 GCF_000696425.1 Galeopterus variegatus | reverse complement strand
TTGAAAGTAGTAGTAGAATAATATGCCCCCAGGCAAGTGCCAAAGCAAAACTAATAGTAATAATAACAACACTTGAAATAACTGGACTTCAATCCAGACTCAATGCTGTTACCAAAAAAAAAAAAAAAACACTCCAAGAAACACGTTTATAGAAAAAAATAACAAATTACACAAGAAATCAACTCACCATGAGTGGGAACCAGTGGAAACTACAGACAAAGGATCGCAACTGCAGACAAGTAATGGCCTCAGACATTAAAATAATAATAATATTATAATATGCAGGCACTAATATTATCAGATCACAAAATAGTTATTTTTGTGTGAATAACAAATAAGAAGATACTCAAAAATATGAAAAAGATGGATGATAAAAATAAACTGGTCTAAGAAGGGCCCTAGGTTCTCCCAAGCCTGGGGTGCTGGGGAGCCTTGGGCGTCAGCCACGCTTCCCAACATGTGCGACCAGCCTAGAGAAAACCACCAAGCCACAGCAAAAAGGGCCCTAGGTTCCCAAGCTGGGTTGGTGAGGGGTGAGGGCTTTCGCCCCCCCCTGACATCTGCACCCAGCCCAGCAATGACCAAGCCACCGCTGGAAGCCGCCTGGTCTCTCCTGTAGGAAGGAGGCAGGTGCCACAGGCCTCAGTTCCACCCTTCCTCCTTCCTCTTTCTTCCATCCATTCCCTTCCCTTTCCCCTCTCCCCCTTCCCTCCCAACTGCTCCACAACAACATCCCAGAATGTAAAAAATAATATTAGTAAAATTATGTTTTCTTAGAAATAAAAAATTAAATAAGCTTGTCTAACATTCAAGTAATTTGAGTTTTAAAAAAAAGCTATTAGAAGGAATATTTCCAAGAATACTATTTAATCAAATTGATCATTAAAAAAAGAAAGAAAGTGAAGAAAAGGGAAGGAGAGGCAAAGGAAGGGAGGAAGAGAGAAAATAAAAGCATTCCCCACTTAGGCACAGCATGCTGAAACTTCAGTACCCCAAAGACAGGCAGAAAGTTCTAGAAGCAGCTGAGGAGAATGCCTACCAAAGAACTTCAATGAATCTAAGAGCTGACTTTTCACGGACAAGACCCAGAGTGAGAGACATTGCTATATCTTTCATGTACTAAAAGAAAACACATTTCTACCTAGATTGTTGTAATCAGTGAAACCATCTTTCAAGAACAAGAACAGAACAAGGACAGAACAAGTGCAGAATCATGGTGCTATGTGACAAACAAAAACAGAGATTTTCCCACTTCCACTAACCAATAAAAATTAATGGGAATAATTACTTTGAAAATAAGATGAAAATGGATTAGAAATAATAATGAACCCCGAAATTAGACATATAAGAAAAAGAAGAAAAAACCAACAGCACAAAATATTAGAAAGAAATCAAAATACTGAATTTGAGATGTGCCTAAAACAGAAGGCCAAATATTTGTCGGGCCTTAAAAACCAACACCACCTTAAGTGACATTACAAGCGGCGCCATTATGGGCTCACAAGGGCGTATTAACGTGGCAGCCTAAGACGGCGCCGGGAGGAAGTAGGGTGGGGGTGTCTGCGGGAACCTTGCTTAAGCCCTTGTTGGCCAAATACGTGCTTCTGCGCTCGTGAAAGGCATTGAGACAGGATGCATGCCCTTGACCTTTAAGCTGAATGTTAAAACCTCCCCTCCCTATCTGCCTATAAAAGCCAGTGCTTGTGTGGTAATAAACGGAACTGCTCGACAGAACCCCCGCTGCATCTGAGTGTCCTTTACCTGGGCTGTTTGGGGGGCCGGCGGTGTGTTCACCTCTCTTCACGGCTCTCTTCCCCCGTCTCCTTCCAAAGGGGACAGGAGGGAAAGAGGAATCCAGGCCATTCGCTCACTCACCAGAAGGAACGAGGCTAGTGCTTTTCCTTCCAGAGTGGTGACCTGTGTGAGGACTTTTAAAGGTGAGCGAGTGAGGCCCCCGGCTGCTTGGTCCTGAAAGGTCAACGAAGGGTGATCAACCAGCGGAGTGGCCCCCGCAACCGTGGTAGTCGCCGTGAAGTAATCTGCCTGCATGTCAGGGTGAGTACCATAACAGGGGGAAGTCCCTGCACTTCTCTGCCCTGTCCTCCCTTTGTCCCTTC
>NW_007734065.1:150731-151102 GCF_000696425.1 Galeopterus variegatus | reverse complement strand
CTGAGATAGCCTGCAAGGCTCTAAAGTACATGTTAAAAAGCAGAGGCCTAGAAATATCTGACTCCACAGCCACCAATGCCTGGCATCATGTAGTGAAGGTTGCCCTTTGGGCACCTTTGTCCAACTTATTCTCATATGAGACTTGGGACCGGGTTCAGACCCTGGCCAGAAAGAACAAGATTAGTCACAGGCTAGATCCCCCCCTTAGGGTTCTACCTAACCATCTCTGCCCTAAAGCTTTGCTTCTGTCCCGAGCATCAGGAAGGGGCAGAAAGGGATTGGGTGCAGTTCGATGAGGAGAGAAAAAAGGAAACAAATCTGCCAATGCAAGGCCCTGAGCCACTGAGTGATACCTATGCCCCTACCCTGTA
>NW_007734065.1:146027-148255 GCF_000696425.1 Galeopterus variegatus | reverse complement strand
AAAAAAAAAAAAAAAAAAAAAAAAAAAAGAGCGAGAAGCCAATAGTAATTGTTTCCAGAGCTGGCTTTCAAGTTCCCCATGGCTCACCACCCTGCTGTGCTCCCTGCTGAGCCCCCCAGCCATTTTCATCATGGGGCGTTACACCATTTGCCAGGTTGTGTCCCTTATAAAGCGCAACACCACTTCTCTCGTAATGCTCACCCAGGTGGTAGAGGAGGTGGCCCATAAAAGCCCTGACAGCCCTTGGGTCAATATGGCCCATCAAGAAATCAACACTGATCTCTAAGGCTCCGCCCCACCCCTGCTTGTCTGGATAGTCAATGACGGGTAAGATTTCCAGAGGGAAACAACCTAAGACAGGCACAGCCACCAGAGGGAATGGAGGCGAGGCTGGGAAGGTTAGCTGCCTCCAGCTGCCTTATTAAAACAAAAAGGGGCAGATGTCAGGCCTTAAAAACCAATGCCACCTTAAGTGACATTACAAGCAGTGCCATTATGGGCCCACAGAAGGAACGAGGCCAGTGCTGTTCGGGTCGGCCAGCGGTGGACCCGATAAATATTTATTTATTTAAATAAATTGTAAATAATATTAC
Source organism: Galeopterus variegatus (assembly GCF_000696425.1). NCBI lineage: Eukaryota > Metazoa > Chordata > Mammalia > Dermoptera > Cynocephalidae > Galeopterus > Galeopterus variegatus. The sequence continues at coordinate 147,662 of NW_007734065.1, read as the reverse complement.
ACTAGGTTAATATTAATTAAATTAATGCTGATACACAATTAGTAATATGAAAAAAAAACAGAAATAAAAGCAAAAGTATTAGTATTATATGGATCACTACCATAAAAATTTTAAAACCAGGAAGATATATGAATTTTAATTATTATATAAAATGATTAGTAACAAACACATATCTAGAGAAATTATATTCATTTGAAATATAAAACACACTTCTAGTTCATGGATCATAATAAATTTATAATTAAAAGAAAACAGAATATAACATTAAAGGGTGTGATACCAATCAAAACTTATGGACAAACCCACCAGAATGTCAGATTTTTTTAAAAAAGACAATACCAGTGGTGGTAAAGATCTAGAACAAGATTATAAAATATGTAGTGAAAGAAGAAGACACAAAAGGATATATACCATATAATTTATTGGGTATTAAGTTCCCAAACAAATAGTGGTGTCCTTTGGGTAGTGTGAATCGAAACTGAGAGAACCTAAGGGAGATATTGGGGTAGCAGAGGTGTGTTATAGTTTGTCCTGCAGAATGGTTACAAGGCTGTATACATTTCTAAATATTCACCACTTAATTGTGCACTTAACATTGTATACTTTGCTTTATAGAATTATGACTCAATAGTAAATTTTTAAAAAATTTAATGGCTGCAGTACAGTGGACTTACATAAAAGTTATGAGAAGAAACTAAAGCAGAACATAGAGCAGAAAATTCAAGAAACTCACATTAGAAAAGAAGAGAAATTCATGCAATCACATTGAGGAAGATCCAGAGATTCTCAAAAACTGCATGAGGTTATACACGAACAGATTTTCTTTCTTCAAGCTTCTAAGAGCTTCAGACAAGCCTTGGTTTTCAAGTCTGAGTTTATTTACGCATTCCTCTTTCTTGGCCCTGAGCTCCATTTCCACATCAGGCTCATCCAACCAGTGATCAAAGTCAGGGGCCAAAACCAGTGGGTCCTTCTCTGCTTGAGGTTGGTGGTCTCTGCTGTGCCCTGTTGGTCTCTGCTGTTACAGGACGGCATCCAGGGAAGCAGCACAGATGAGCTGCAGAGAGTGACAGCTGCAGGAAGGGATGCTCTGCAAGTGTGTTGGAGATGCAGGATCTGGTTCTCTGGTATTGGAGAACTTTCTTGGGTCCATGTGCTTCTAGGTCATCCTGAAGACTCAGGACTGGCAGTGTCTTCCCATCAACCTAAGGGTTCTTTGTCACAAGGATTCCAAGATGGCGACGGGTCTGGAGCGGCCGTGCCAGGAGACAGCGCGATCCTGGAAGTGTGCGCTGTGATACCAGAGTACTAATTGCATTTCCAAGAGCAACAAAAAACGAATAATTCTTTCAACAACGATCCTACAATGACAAACAAGCAACAGGTTCGAGGTTTTAGGGCCGACACAAAAGAAGACTCCTGAGAGCGCCCAAGCCCTGCTGCGGGTACAAGTGAGCAGCCCAGACAACAAAGGCCAAGTAAGCCAGCAGAGACGGCACAGAAACGGAGTGGAACGCGCCGGACCGGCCCAAATTTGCGAGTTCTGTAAGTCACCCCCAGCCCAGCCCCACTTGCGGGGCGAAGCCCGACTGCTCCCCGCCCACCTGGCTCCAGCCTACCACATCAGGCCAGGCG
>NW_007734065.1:144724-145190 GCF_000696425.1 Galeopterus variegatus | reverse complement strand
TAGTGTGCTCTCCCGAAGGGCAGACCCGTGCGCGGGGGAGTCAAAGAGGAATTGTGTGCTGAGGGACCCTCCCCCGAGGAGTTCACTCCCGGCAGTCGGAGAGTCAGGACACCTGCTGGGCAGGGCGGGGCAGGGCACAACTTTGATGACTCAACTGAAAGACAAGGTTTGTAGAAAACACGCCTCAGCCCTGTCCTGAGCACACAGAGTGGGGAGGGGCCTGGCAAAAGGAGACGGAGTCTCAGAAATAAATAAAGAACGAAAGAACAATTACACACCCTGCGGAAACCCTTTGCAAGGCTCAATAGCCCCATCTAGTGTACACAGAGTATGAAAACGCCCCGATAGCGAGGTGCAGAACACACACACCTTACGGAACTTGAATCAGAGGTCCAAGATTCGAGTGAAAATCCCTGCCAAAATGAAGAAACACCCAAAAAGAGATACCCGAAATGCAAAAAACCAA
>NW_007734065.1:123710-141454 GCF_000696425.1 Galeopterus variegatus | reverse complement strand
TAACTACATTGTATATTGACAAAATAAAAATAAATAAATAAATAAATAAAATAAAAATAAAATAAATAAAATAAAATAAAATAAAATTCACTTCAGGAGCCAAGAAAAGAGGAGCCAGGACTATGAGAGCCTCTCGTCAGCTCTGAAGGAACGCCTGACTCACTGGCGGGCCCCAGACCGTCAGGGCTAAGCTTCCAGTTGTTCACACCATGGTGCTCATCACACGGGAACAACCGAGAAACATAGATAATGCATTAAGGAAAGAGCCAGCAGCATGATGTGACTAGCTCTGGTTTCTGGTTTAAAGGATTAAACTTATCTTTGTTCTAAATAGAGTTTATTGAGGTATACAGTATGTACTCTGAATCCAAATTTACATTTTTTCTGCTGGCCACCCAGGTGTCCCAGTACATTTGTGGAACAAGCCCATCTTCCCCACTGCTCTGACGTGGCGCCTTTGCAAATGTGTAGTTCCCCACGTGTGGACCTGTCTGAGCCTTCTCTGCTGACCTGTTGGCCATATGTCCATGTCAGCCCATGCTACGCTGGTCATCTGGGCTATGTCACTCGACAGGGCTCGCACCGGTGGCGCCTTTGCAAATGTGTAGTTCCCCAGGTGTGGACCTGTCTGAGCCTTCTCTGCTGACCTGTTGGCCATCTGTCCATGTCAGCCCATGCTACGCTGGTCATCTGGGCTATGTCACTCGACAGGGCTCGCACCCCATCACACCTCTCCTTTTCAAAGGCTTTCCTTGTTACTCTTGATTGCTTATTTCCATGTGTACTTTAATAAGCTTGCTTGTTCCAAAACAAAACCAGTTGGTATTTTGTTGGAATTATACTAAATTTATTAATTAACTTTGGGAGAATTGACATCTTTATGAGGTTGAGTCTACCTTTGCAGGAACATAGTGTATTAGTCCATTTCTGTTGCTTACAACAGAATACCTGAAACAGGGTAATTTACAGAGAAATGAAATTTATTCCTCATAGTTTCAGAGACTGGGAAGTCCACAGTCCAGGGAACACATCTGGTGAGGGCCTTGTTGGTGGGTGGTGACTGTTCACAGCCATGTACAGTGTCACATGGTGGATGGCTTGAGCAAGAGAGAGCTAACATGCTCACTCACGGTCCTCATGAAGCCATCAGAACCACACCCACGGCCACCCATTAAACCTTCACCTTATTACTCCATGAATGGATCAATCCATTCACTAGGGCGTGGTCTTCACAATACGATCACCTCTTCAAGGCCCCATCTTTCAGTTACCATAATAGGGTTTCCCACCCTCAACACTGTCACAGTGGGGTTAATACATGAACCTTTGGAGGACACAGTTTGCCCATAGCATGCAGTATTTCTTTTCATTCATTTTCTGTTCTCCCATGGGTTAGCACTATTTTCTTCATATGGATTTTGCACATTTCTTGTTAATTTTACTCCTTGGTATTTTTCATTTTTGTTGCTATTGTAAGTGGGGTCTTTTCTTCCATTATATCTTCCAGCTGGTTGCTGCTTGTCTATATGACATCTACAGACTTCCGTATGTCAAGTTTGTTTTATCATTTGTAGTTTTCCAAATGATTCTCGTGGGTTTTCCCACTGCAGGCTCTACAGTCTGTGGCCTAGGGGCACATGCCAGAACCAGCCCCAGCTTTGCTGCTGACTAGCTGTGTGAGCTTGGGCAAGCTACTTCACCTCTGTGCCTCAGTTTCCTCATCTGTGAAACAGTGATATCATAACATCTACCACATAGGATTTTCGTGAGGATCAAATGAATTACATGTAAATCACTTAAAACAATGACTGACACACAGCACGTGGATGCATTTGGTAGTATTATATAAAATAATACATAATTACAATAATCTGCAAGTAGAATTCATTTTACCTACTGTTTCAGTTTTTATATCTCTAATTTAGTTCTCTTTCCTGATCTCATTGACTAGAACCTCCAATACAACATCACATTCTAGCAGTGGTTGTGGGTGCCCTCACGGGGCCTCACGTTATGGGAAACCTGCTGCCCTGGTAAGCATGATGCTGGCCTTTGGACTCCTTGGGTGTGTTTCTTTAATCGGTAATAGCTCTTGAATTTTTAAAATGCTTTATTAGTATCTGTAGAGATAATCATGTGATTTTTCTCCTTAGATCTATTAATATGATGAGTTCTACTGATAGATTTTCTAATAATGAAAAAATCTTTGTGATGATTTAGTTATGATGTGTTTGTTTTAATGTACTGCCTGACTCTGTTTTCCAATATTTTATTTAGGATTTTTGCACTGATGTGAGGTGATTCTTAATTTCCTTTTATATTCAATCTTAGTCAGGGTTTGGAATCAAACCGTTCTTAAAAAGAATTCACTTTATAAAAAGAATTTGGAAGTTTTTCTCCTTTCTCTACAGCCTGGGAAAGTTCAATAGCACTAGTGCTATGTGCCGTTGGAAGTTTGGGGCCAGTTTCCTGGTGAAACAAAACTAGTCCATGGTGATAAAAGTCACAGTAGTGATTTTTTAAAAATAGAAATAAAAATGCTATGAGAAAAAGAGAAAGAATTTTCCTGTGAAATCATCTGGACCTGGTGCTTTTGGGGATGGGGAAAAGACTTAAACACCTTTCTCTATTTTATGGAAATTCGTCTATATTTTTTTTAAAATCTCTTCTGTGGTCTGTTTTGGTAAATTATCTTTTCCTAGGAAATTACCCATTTCATTAAGAATATGAAGTTTCTTTTTATCAAGTTTTGTTTGTACTTAAAAGAAAAACAGTAAGTAGAAGAAGGTGGAGGAAAGATCTGCAAATAGGCTAACAAATCAGGCAGGCAGAATTTCAGAAGAAAAGGAGGCAGTTTCTAACTGTTAGTCTAGTCTTAAGAAGGAAGTGCTGTGACCTGAGCAGTATCTTTTCACCAAGCTCGGTGCCCGGCAAAGCAGATTGTTTATAATATAAGATTTCAGAAAGCCATGGATCATAGGACGTCCCCGTCAAAACCACTGAACTGTGTATCTCACCCAGACAACAATGCATCTGAATGGACTTCGAGGAAGATGCCACCCTAAAGAAACGGCGGTGTCAGCGGGAGCAGGAACGTTGGTGGCCATTGTTCAAGTCCTGGTGACTGAGGTGGCTGACACTCACTGAGGATTCAGAAATGATTTCGAGCGGTAAGAATCTGATCCAGTGTGTTCTGCTGGTTCCAGTGGCAGACGGAAGGCCTGTAAGAGCCAAGGGCCAAAGCAGCTAACTGTGGTCTCTTTCCTGAGTGTCAGATAGAAAGGAACAGATGCTGATCTTCAGAAGTTTTCTTGGTGCTGTGGCTCGGGCCAGTGGTCGCAGCTCAGGGACAGGAGGCTTCCCGAGTCTGGGGTGGTGCGATGACTTCTCACCTCCAGCTCTCCTCCCCAGGGGCCCCGGTGCCCGCCGTGGATGCTGGGGGCTGCAGGGGGTCCCTGCCCAGCCACAGCACAGAAGGTGTGTGTCTTTGAGCAAGGCCATGTCCCCTCCTGCTGTGCCTTCCTGAGGCCTGCCACTCCCACCTCGCTTGGGTGAGTCTCTCGGGAACCTGGGTGTTGAGCGCATGAGCCGTGGGGTCGTGCCAGGGAGGGGAGGGTCCTGCCCACAGCCTTGCTTCCACATGTGCTGGCAGCAGAGCCTGCCTCGAGCAAAACCTCACAGGAATTCCAAGATGAGCTAGGTCCCCGCAGCTGTGCTGGTCCCCTGGCCGCCTCTCCCGTCCCTCAGTCAGCTGAGCCAGCTCCTTCACCGGGGTCCTGGGCAGTCCCGCAGACTCAGTCATGTGTCTTCATGACAATCTAGGAATGTGCCAGGGCCCCGTTTTCCTGACTGTGATTGAGATAGTGTCCAAATATTGACAAATACGCCTCCAATAGTCCTGTGGGTGGGAAAGTTAAAGAAGGTCATTTAAAGGGAACTCAGCATGTTTTCTTATGGATAATGGATTTGCAGGAAAAGAAATCTTTCAAATTGCATGCCTGAGATGACAACAGTTTATATTTTTATGGTTTTAGAATCACTGGTGAAATTTAAATAAAACATTAAAGCCGTTGGTCTTTCCAGGACATTTAAAATTCAGAGAGAAAGTATCCTCAACCCATAAGCACCGAATGCAGGTGAGTCTAAATGAGAGGCTGCTGAGCTTGGGTCGCCCAGTGGCCAAACCCACAGCTCCCACCTCGCTCCCCCTTCTGTGAGCCCCTCAGGGTTCCCCTCAGTGGGGGGCACTGGTCCTTGTCTTCTCTGTCTCTCAGAATGTCCTTCCACACCCCGGGAAGGTTGAGGACCAGCTGCTGCCTGGACCACACCCGGCCGCTGCAGAAGCTTCTGCTCAGTGCCGCACAGTGCAAAGCAAAGGACACAGATCTGTGAGCAAAACACACGCTTTGTTGGTTTGGCTTCTAGAACTCTGAAACAGATGCTGGGCCTGTTGACAAGGGAGCATCTGTCCAGCTTGGAAAGAGTGATTGGAAAATGCTGTTTAATTATTTTGGCTTAAGAGTTTAGAATTTAATTTCAGTCCCAGATGTTTTAAGAGGTGTCTAGTGTTATTTTCCCCATGGCATTAAAAAAATATGTACTTTCTGTTATAAATTTTCAAACATACAGAAAATTTGAAAAATTATGCAGTGAATACCCATTTGTCTTCCTCTGTCTGTCTCTGTTTCTCACATTCAGGGGAACAGTGTTGCCGTGAATCTCCTGTTCTCCTAAGAAGGACGTCCTCTTACAAAAACACAGTATCGTCATCACAGCTAAGACCTTTATGATCTCACAGAGTTTTATCCTGTATTCAACTTTCTCCACTTGTCCCCAGGATGTCATATATAGCTATATTTTTCTGAAATGGGATCCAATCTAGGTCATACATTGCATTATTTTTTAATATCTTTTCAGTTTCCTTTAGTCTGGAAGAGCTCTCCCTACTTTTTTCCCCCAGGACATTAACTTTTTAATTTTTCACTTTTATTTATATTCTATAAAATCCGCTCCGTGATGTCTAGTTTGGTGAATTTTCACAAATATGCCACTCGAGGTTCGACCCTGCTCCATCACCCCAGAACTCCCTGATGTCCCCTCCCCACTCTGGCCCTTCTCCTCCTCTAAACAATGGGGAACACTGACCCGTCCCCATCGCTATGATTTTGCCTTTTCCGGAAAATCGTGTGAATGGAATCACGTAACATGTAACTTTTTGAAACTGTTTCTTTTGCTCAGCACAATACCTTGAGATTCACCCAAGTTAATATATCAATAGTTTGTTCCTTTCTATTCTGAATAGTGTTCCATGGTGTGTATGTACCAAAGTCTGTGTGCATTCACACACTAAAGGACATTTGGGTTGCTTCCAGTGTTTGGCTATACAAGTACAGTTGCCAGGAACATCTGTATATAGGTTTAGTTTTCATTTATTTAGGAAAAATGCTCAGGAGTGTGATTTCTGGAGTGGTGTGGTAAATACATGTCTGGTTTTTAAGAAATCGCCAGACTAATTTTCAGAGTGGCTGCACCGTTCCACGTCACCACCAGCAATGTATGGATGCCCTGTTCCTCTTCGTCCTCCCCAGCACTATCAGTCATCGACGTTTTGTTTAACTATCCTGGCAGATATGCAATGGTATCTTAGCGTAGTTTTAATTTGTATTTCCTTAAAAACTAATGGGCCGGCCCGGTGGCGCACTGCTACAGTGCGCTGCTTGGGAGCGTGGCGGCACTCCCGCCGAGGGTTCGGATCCCACATGCAGACCGGTTCCCGCTCACTGGCTGAGCGAGGGGCGGGCGCAGCACCGAGGGTTGCGATCCCGTTGCCGGTCCGGTCCGGGCGCGACACTGAGGGTTGCGATCCGTTGCCGGTCACGAAAAAAGACAAAAAGGAAAAAAAAAATTTTAACATAGATTACTGTCATGAAATGTATCAGGTCCTAGAAATTCTATACCCTTTGATTTGGTAATTCTACCTCAAGGAACCTATCCTAAGGAAATGATCATAGGTACAGCCAAAGATTTATGCTCAAAATTTTTAATTGCTGTATTATTTTTATTAGTGAAGAAACAGAACAATTTAAAATCATGTTTTGAAATAATTTTAATGATCTAGAAAATATTCTTAATATAACGTTAAGCAAGAAAAGGATGTTAAACTGTATTTACAGCTTGACCTCAATTATGTAAAAAATACACATTTTTGAGACTAGAAAGATACCCAAATGCCAGCTGTTTATAATCAATGACTTAAATTATATTCTTTTTCCTTTTCTGTAATTTCCAAATATACTATAATGAACTATTTTCACAATACAAAAAGTAAATAATTTTAAATGATTGTCACTGGGGTTTAATAGCCTTAGATGTAGGAAGTATCCCAAGCATTGAACAGACACTGAGGGTTGCGGTCCGTTGCCAGACACGAAAAAAGACAAAAAAAAGGAAAAAAAAAACTAATGATGAGCATCTCTTCATGTGCTTGTTTGCCATCCATGTATCTTTTTTGGTGACGTGATTATTAGAATGGTTTGTTCATTTTTCCATTAGGCTGTTTTCTTGTTGTTGAGTTTCAAGAGTTCTTTGTGTATTTTGATACCAGTCCTTTGTCAGATATATGATTTGAAAATACTGTATTTTTGAGTTCTAAAATTTCCATTAGATTCTTTTTGATAGTTTCTTTCTGTCTGTTGAGAGCTTCTATCTTTCCATTCATTTCAAAAGTGTTTGCCTTTACCTGGTGGGTGATAGCTATAATTGCTGTGTTAAAATCTTTGTGGGATAATTCCAACATCTGAGTTATCTCAGGTTTATCATCTATTGGTTGTCTTTTCCCTTTAATGGTGGTCATATTTTCGTGGTTCTTCATACATTGAGTAATTTTGGATTGTACCCTGGACATTTTGTTTTATATTGTTAGACTCTGGGTCCTGGTAGAGCTCTCTGGAGAATGTTGATTTTGTCATTGTTTTTGTAGGCAATCAGGCAAGCTAGGCTCAGACTACAAGTCCTGGCTCACCCCAGTGTGAGGTGGTCCCGGCATCAGCTCAGTTCTCACAGGCTCTTCTGTGCTGGTTAGTTTGCCCAGGGAGTGTCTGGCTCAGGGGCTGGTCTGGGGCTTGGGCAGTGGTTCATGTAGAGTTCAGTTCTTGAGTTGACACTGCATTTTTGAATATTTCAGGACAGATATCTTTTGAACATCCCATCTTCTAGGTCTGTCTGATTGTCCCCATACTGTTAAAATTCAGGTATTTAACTACCTTGGACTGAGTGTCCTCCTAAAACTTGAGCCCCACTATGACAGTGTTAAGAGTGTGGGAAATGCTGTTACGGTAATTGAAAGGTGGGGCCCTGAAGAGGTGATTAGATTGTAGGACCGTGCAGTAGTGAATGGATTAAAAACAGTGGTGAGGGGCATGGTTTGTAGGGCTTTAAAAGGACAGTAAATAAGGAAGTCAGGATCTCTCTGCTCTGCCATTTTCTACCATGTGAGACCCCTGCATTGCTGTAAAGCTGCCACCAAAGAAGACCCTCACCAGATGTGTTCCCTGGACTGTGGACTTCCCAGCCTCCAAAACTATAAGCAATAAATTTCATTTTCCTTATAAATCACCCAGTTCCAGGTATTTTGTTATAAGCAACAGAAACAGATTAATACATTAAGCAAAACAAGATGATAAAGTAATTAGTTTTTTTTTAATTTTATATTTTGTGTTTAGTGGTCTTGGTTTTAGGTCCCTAAAGCAGTGGAAAACAGTGGCTCAGCTCAGAGTGCAGATGATGGGAGTTGACAGTTTTTGTTTCCAGTGCAGATGATGGTTGTTATTCGATCAAACAAAGGAAGGGAACTGAGTCGTCCTGGGCACTCAGTGGGTAGAGCCTGGCTCTGCACCTGGCCTGGGCTCCTTATGGACTAGCAGAGATGGTCAATCCGGTTCAATGGCCCACAGGTGTGTGTCTGTCATGTCCTGGAGCTGGCTTATGCCTCCTGTGAGAGCCAGTTGTGCACATTTATTCCCAACTCTGTGTTCTGTGACATTATGTTACTAGCTTGAAATCAACCTTGGCCATGGTATTTATATGACAAAATAGGCAAATGCTAAAAACCAGGGCTTTTTCCCACTGAGAGACAGTTTTTAGGCATTTACCAGTCACCACTGGCATGCTCACTCCCCTGGGCCATGCTAGGCCCTCAAAGCAGGGGCCCTTCACATCAGGAGAGGTTACTGGGATCATGTGCCATGGCCACTGATAGGACACCCATTGCCTTTCCTGGGAGAGTCATCATCCAGGCCTGTCCTAGTCAGGGTTCTCTAGAGAAACAGAGCCAGCAGGATGTGTGCAGGAATTGGCTTGTGCAATCGTGGAGGCTGAGATGTCTCATGGTCCACTGTCTGCAGGCTGGAGACCCAGGAGAGCCACTGGGGGGGTTCGGTCATGTGCAGAGGCCTGAGAACCAGAACCAGCAGGATGTGTGCAGGAATTGGCTTGTGCAATCGTGGAGGCTGAGATGTCTCACGGTCCACTGTCTGCAGGCTGGAGACCCAGGAGAGCCATTGGGGGGGTTCGGTCATGTGCAGAGGCCTGAGAACCAGGGGAGCTGATGGCTCAAGTCCCAGTCCAAGGACTGCAGAAGATGACATGAGATGTCTCAGCCCAAGCAGACAGGTAGGGAGGAGAGGGACACATTCCAGCCTCTTCTGCCTTTCATTCTACTCAAGCCCTCAGCAGGTTGGGCGATGCCCACTGCACGTGGCAGGGCCATCTGCTCTACTGAGTCCACCTACTCAAATGCCAGTGTCATCAGGGAGCACCCTCACAGACACACCCAGAAACAGTGTTGAAAATTTGGGCACCAGTGGCACAGTCGAGGTGCCATAAAAATTTTAAAAACATTAAAAAAAACCCCACTTTGGACCCATCCTGTTCATTTCAAAGGCCACCCCAGGGCCATCACCTGGAGTCACCATAATTTACTGACTGGGTCCTACTAATGGACATCTAAGTGCTTCTGACAGTCTTGCTGTCACAAACAACCCTGCAGTGGAGACATTCGGACATCCATTGTCTCGTGACACCTCAGGGCTGTGGACATTACAATTGGGAAGCCACCAAGCAGCCCTAGGTTCTCCTCCCGGGGTGGGATGCTGTGGGGACAGAGCAGATGGTCAGCCAGCTTCTCAGTCTCTTCCGTGGAAATGTGTTTGTTCAGGCTTTCTTTATTCTGTGGGTCAGTTTTGGCTGTTTGTAGTTTCCGGGATTACCCATTTTATCTCTTATTTGTCTCAGATTGTGCCAAACACTCTCTGCAGTCCTCTCATTTCTTCTATTTCTGTGCTTATTTTTGCTTTCTCTTTTTAAAATTCTGTTTGATTTTTCATTTCGTTTTCTTACAATAGTTATCCAGTGTTATCTATTTTATTGTTTTTTTTAAAGATCAATTATAGATTTACTTATCAGTTCTATATTTTTCTGTTTTTTCTATTTTTCTGTTTCAGTGACTCAATGTTTACCTATATTAATTCTTTTCTTCTGGTTTAAAATTTGCTTTCTTACTTATCTCATTAAAAACAAACTTTAATTGTGTCTATTTATTTTCACTTTTAGCAATGTAGGTATTGTAGGATATCCATTTATTTCTATGATCTTTATTTCCCATAGGTGTGTGTTTGTTTGTTTGTTTAATGGCTGCTGGCTAGTACAGGGATCCAAACCCTTTGCCGTGGTGTTAGAAGGCAGTGCTCTAACTAGCCGAGCTGACTGCCAGCCCTCCCACGTGTTCTTATACGCAGTGCTTTTATGTATATATTATTTTCTAAAGCACCTACCTTTGAGGGCTTTGATCACTTTTTATTATTGGAGAGTTTGGGGGTTTTCCTGGTAATTTTTTTTCTATTTTCATTATTAATGCTTTTTTAAATTTTTGCANTAGCAATGTAGGTATTGTAGGATATCCATTTATTTCTATGATCTTTATTTCCCATAGGTGTTTGTTTGTTTGTTTGTTTGTTTGTTTGTTTGTTTAATGGCTGCTGGCTAGTACAGGGATCCAAACCCTTTGCCGTGGTGTTAGAAGGCAGTGCTCTAACCAGCCGAGCTGACTGCCAGCCCTCCCACGTGTTCTTGTATGCAGTGCTTTTATGTATATATTATTTTCTAAAGCACCTACCTTTGAGGGCTTTGATCACTTTTTAATATTGGAGAGTTTGGGGGGTTTTCCTGGTAATTTTTTTTCTATTTTCATTATTAATGCTTTTTTAAATTTTTGCACTTAGAGAATGTGTTCTCTTTTTAAATTTACTAAGGGTTTCTGTTTTTGCTTTTTTGTCTTAAAACACTTAAAGAGAAAATGTATCTTTTTTCTCAGGGTAAATAATTCTCTGATAAAATAATAACAAAAGTGGATCTAATAACAAAGTTGATGTCTGAGTCTGGGCTGTGTTGACAAAGCACCACAGACCGAGAGGCTTGTAAATGACAGACGTTCGTCCCCCACAGTTCCGGAGGCCAAACATCTAGGATCAGGGTGTGGCATGGCTGGTTCTGGTGGGGTCCTCTTCTGCGTTGCTGACAGCCACCCTCTCTCTGCTCCTCACGTGGTGGAAGGGACAAGGCGGTTTTCTGGGGTCTTTTACAAGGGCACTAATCCCTTCAGGAGGCTCCACCCTCACGACCTAATCACCTCCCAAAAGCCCCACTTCCTAGCACCATCACCTTGGGAGTGAGGGTTTCAAAGGCAATTTGGGGGGTGTAAGGAATGCCCTCACCCATCTAATGCCAAAGAATGGACACTGAGACACAAGGTATGGCAAAGCAAGACTTTAATGGTGGTCTTGCAAGATCAGGTGTCTGATGGGCAGGCACACCTGAAATGGTTACAGCAAGCAATCTATTCCCTAGTACACAAGTCTCTCCCCCAGTTCCTCACTGGCTGAGTATTGTGGGGTGTACAGTCTTCCCGGACATCACCTAAGTTTCATTATTTCCTTATAAGACATTTATTGTTCCCGTTCTGCTGGCAGAAAGGGATGGGCTCTGGACAAGCCTGTGAAAAAGGCCTGCCAAAAGTCCTGAGATGGGAGAAGAACAGGAAATGAAGAGAACAAAGGGCTGGTGACCAGCCTCCATCATGAGAAGTCATTTCTCAAGGGTGACATGCCATTTCTGAGCTTTGTTTGTTCATGGACTTTCCAGGAAAGTGCACTCTCTGGGGCTGTCACACCTATAAGCTACTTAAGCAACTTTTGTTAAGCTATTCCTGAAAATGAGTCACTTAGGCTATTTTCTTACAGGAGAGGCAGGAACATTCAATCCATGGCAATCGATGCAGTTTTAACTGTCCCAAGTAACAATGTGATTATCAACAAGGAAGATGTGACAGACACATTCTTTTTTTTTTTTTTTTCCTTTTTGTCTTTTTTCGTGACCGGCAACGGATCGCAACNTAGCAATGTAGGTATTGTAGGATATCCATTTATTTCTATGATCTTTATTTCCCATAGGTGTGTGTTTGTTTGTTTGTTTAATGGCTGCTGGCTAGTACAGGGATCCAAACCCTTTGCCGTGGTGTTAGAAGGCAGTGCTCTAACTAGCCGAGCTGACTGCCAGCCCTCCCACGTGTTCTTATACGCAGTGCTTTTATGTATATATTATTTTCTAAAGCACCTACCTTTGAGGGCTTTGATCACTTTTTATTATTGGAGAGTTTGGGGGTTTTCCTGGTAATTTTTTTTCTATTTTCATTATTAATGCTTTTTTAAATTTTTGCACTTAGAGAATGTGTTCTCTTTTTAAATTTACTAAGGGTTTCTGTTTTTGGTTTTTGTCTTAAAACACTTAAAGAGAAAATGTATCTTTTTTCTCAGGGTAAATAATTCTCTGATAAAATAATAACAAAAGTGGATCTAATAACAAAGTTGATGTCTGAGTCTGGGCTGTGTTGACAAAGCACCACAGACCGAGAGGCTTGTAAATGACAGACGTTCGTCCCCCACAGTTCCGGAGGCCAAACATCTAGGATCAGGGTGTGGCATGGCTGGTTCTGGTGGGGTCCTCTTCTGCGTTGCTGACAGCCACCCTCTCTCTGCTCCTCACGTGGTGGAAGGGACAAGGCGGTTTTCTGGGGTCTTTTACAAGGGCACTAATCCCTTCAGGAGGCTCCACCCTCACGACCTAATCACCTCCCAAAAGCCCCACTTCCTAGCACCATCACCTTGGGAGTGAGGGTTTCAAAGGCAATTTGGGGGGTGTAAGGAATGCCCTCACCCATCTAATGCCAAAGAATGGACACTGAGACACAAGGTATGGCAAAGCAAGACTTTAATGGTGGTCTTGCAAGATCAGGTGTCTGATGGGCAGGCACACCTGAAATGGTTACAGCAAGCAATCTATTCCCTAGTACACAAGTCTCTCCCCCAGTTCCTCACTGGCTGAGTATTGTGGGGTGTACAGTCTTCCCGGACATCACCTAAGTTTCATTATTTCCTTATAAGACATTTATTGTTCCCGTTCTGCTGGCAGAAAGGGATGGGCTCCGGACAAGCCTGTGAAAAAGGCCTGCCAAAAGTCCTGAGATGGGAGAAGAACAGGAAATGAAGAGAACAAAGGGCTGGTGACCAGCCTCCATCATGAGAAGTCATTTCTCAAGGGTGACATGCCATTTCTGAGCTTTGTTTGTTCATGGACTTTCCAGGAAAGTGCACTCTCTGGGGCTGTCACACCTATAAGCTACTTAAGCAACTTTTGTTAAGCTATTCCTGAAAATGAGTCACTTAGGCTATTTTCTTACAGGAGAGGCAGGAACATTCAATCCATGGCAATCGATGCAGTTTTAACTGTCCCAAGTAACAATGTGATTATCAACAAGGAAGATGTGACAGACACATTCTTTTTTTTTTTTTTTTCCTTTTTGTCTTTTTTCGTGACCGGCAACGGATCGCAACCCTCAGTGTCGCGCCCGTACCAGACCGGGACCGGCAACGGGATCACAACCCTCAGTGTTGCGCCCGCACCTCGCTCAGCCAGTGAGCGGGAACCGGTCTGTATGTGGGATCCGAACCCTCGACGGGAGCGCTGCCGCACTCCCAAGCGGCACACTGTAGCAGTGCGCCACCGGGCCGGCCTGTGACAGACACATTCTGTGCCCCATCCTTATGTTTTTCCTCCATTCGTCACTGGCCGAGGGGAGAGTCACACTCTCCTTTTGTTCGTGCTTTGATTTGTGTGTCGATGCTTTGTTACCTGGAGCTCTGCAGTCCAGCAGCTACATCTCAGCTGTGGCCACTGTCTTTGCCAGTTGTTGCTGCCTGTGGTCTAGAGAGCCCTCACTGGGTAAACTCAGCTGAGGGGGCTTTGGGTGGGGTATGAGATGGGACCCTCAGTAGGACTGAGCCCAAGGGTCTGGCCGCCTGTGGTTGAGCCGCCCAGCCACCCTCCTGGCCCTCTCAGAGCCAGCTGTTTCCTGCTTCAGCAGGCTGGGATGGCCCGAAAAGCCTCAGCCTCACCCGCTCCCTGTTGCTCCCCTGGGCCCACCCTCCCCAGCAGGCTCCGACAGTGGGGGGGGTGCCCATGACCCTTGATGGCTTACATGCGGCCCTAGGGGAAAGCTGGCACTGCTGGAGGGAGCTCACCGGGAAGCCCCCGCAGGTGGGTGGCCTGTGGGGACTAGATCAGCACCCCCAGTAGGAGCTCCCCAGATCCCTAGAGTGCTGACCTGAACATGGCTCCAGCTTTGTTTTTTTCAAAATCTGCTCATCTTTGCTTCTGGTTTCTCAACCTTTACGAAGTAGCCCCTTTATCGAGTGCAGTGGCAGACTGCCTGGGGCTCACAGTCACGGGGAAAGAGGGACTGCCCACCACCCACCCCAGCCAGGCAGAGCCAGGGGATACCCATGAGCAGCCCCTCCGCCCCTCCCTAACTGCACCCGGCACAGCTGGAGGCCCCTGTCCCCAGATCCCCTCCCCTGATGTGAGCTGGGGGCTGCTCCCAGTGGAGGAAGGATTTGGTTCAGATGATCCTGACCCCTGGGCCCTCAGACTCTGCCTCTGCCCTGAGGCCACTGCAGCAGGTCCTGCCTGGAAATAGCTTGTCCACTTCCAGGGAGGAGAGCTGCCCAGGGCAGAGATCCCAGGAGCTTTGATCAAGGGCTCCCCGTCCCTCTGGAGGGACCCTGCTGGTCCTGAGGCCACATGCTCAGGGGCTACACTTGATTTCAGAGGACATGGAGGCCCAGGGAGGTGGCAGGCAGTGCCCCGCCAGGCTGTCCAGGCTGAAGGGAAGAGAGCCCACCACACAGAGGCTGCGAGGTTGTCCCTGTCATCCTCCCAGCCCTGCTGCTGAAGCCACACCTCTGTGGGTCTTGGTTCTTTCTTTAAAACTGGAGGATTGGACTGTCTTAGGGGATGATCAGAGGCCACAGGAGTTGGTGAGCTTAAGAGTGGGCACAGCAGGTGAGGCCAGGGTGTCTTCAGAACACACTATTCACAGGGCAGCAGCCAGACAGGGCTGATTAGTGGAGATCAGGATTTTTATGTGAAAACTCAGGTTGGCACTTAATTAAATATTTTTACCACTAGGCTGTGCCCCCTGAGTGCTACTTCTGGCCTGAGGGGCACCATGTGGGACCAGAGCCTGAGGTGTCCTTTGTGTGCTGGCCCTGCTGGGGGCTCGCGTGAATGGTGGACCTAGTCCATAGTGCAGGTGAGGCCCAGAGCCTGCATGGTTCATCTGGGTCTCACTAGAGCAGGTGAGACAGGTGGACGAGACGAGCAGTGAGCTGCAGGGCCAGAATTCCCACAGGCCGGGGAGCCCCCTGGGACGTTGTCCAGGAGAAGACCCCCTGTGGGTGCCAGTGGGGCTCACCACCCCCCACTGGTGAGGCCTCTAGAGGTGGGCTGATGTCCTGGCCCAAGTCCAACTCCAGAAATGAGCAGGCCAGTCCGTGCTGCCCGGAGCCCACCACGGAGGGAGTGGAGGACAGAAGAGAAGAGCCTGCCAAGGAGAGCGTTTCTTCCCTTCCCAAATGGCACTGAGCTGGTGCTGAAGAGGAGCCGGCCCAGCCCAGGACAGCCAGAGAGGCTGCTGCGAGTGTTGCCCACCTCCATCTGGGCAGGCCAGGGTCTTCTCTAAGTGGTCAGGGGCAGGGTGCTGTCCTGGGCAACCTGGGGATGAGTCACCCCCATGAGTAGGGTGTCTAGGCCTGGCACCAGCCACCGCCTACTCCTGGCAAGGCTGTCTGGGGGTTTTGCATGGAAAATCTGGGGGAGGCTGTGGTAGGGACTGGGCTCTGGCACAAACCCCACTGAGTCAGGCTGAGGCTGTGGTCTTGCCACCTCCAGGACCAGCCTCATGAGTCAGCCAAACCGCCACGGCCCCCTCCTCTCCCAGCACCTGTCCAATCCCTCACGGGACTGTGCCCAGACAGGCGGGAGGGCTCCCTCTCCCACTATGCAACAAGACACACACCCCTGGCCGAGGGACTCTGGGTGGCATCTGCTCTTGGCTGTGTCCCAGGCCAGGCTGGCAGAGTGACCTCAGAGCAGCTCCCTGCACCATCCCCCACACCTCAGACAGGCCCTACGAACAGCAGGCAGGCGTGCACGTGTGACAGCTAGAGAAGCCCAGAAGTCAGGGTTGATCCAGCCACTGTACAGTTGGGGACTGATGTGCAGCCCCTCCTGCTCCAGTGCTTCTGGAGACCCCCCCACCCCCAGCTCTACTCACAGCGTGGGCACTGCTGGAGCAGGGTCTGTAGGGCCAGTAGGATGGGGCCAACAATGGCTGTTTGCCCCTCTACTCTAGACAAATGAGTGATTTGGTATCAAGAGGGTTGGGGGCCTCAGGCAGTGACCCCCAAGATAGGCCAAGTCCAACCAGGGTCTCTTGAGCAGTGTCAGCAGCTCCTGTTCTGGGTCCAGGCTCCTCCCTCCCTCTCAGCCCGACCACAAAGCCAGAGGGTCTGGTGAGGTCCCCGGGGGGCTGCCCAGGACCCCAACCTTGTCCTGTCCAGCCTCGATCACATGTGTCCATCACATCTGAGGATGCTGGACAATTGGCTTCTAGGAAGTGGACAGTTCTCCAAAGCCATCAGCATGAGAGTCAGAGGTCACAGGCCAGGCCCCGCAGAGACTGACGATCCATGAACTGCTGCCCCAGGGAACGAGCTTGGAGCCCTTGTCCACCTCAGGCCTAGCACAGGTGACAACACAACAGGGCCACTAAAGCCAAAGGTGAACATTGGAAAATGAGAAGAGCAGTGTCCAGGTCACAGGAAATTACTGGAAGATTCCCCAGAAACCCTGTGGCCAGTACTAGTGCCAGGAGGCTGGAAGGTGGGGAGGCTGAGGGCAGAGGACCCCGGACCCACACCAGTGGTGACTGGACTGGGGAGGGAGCCCCCGGGGAGACACGTCTCGTCTTGTGGGTGGGGGGTCACTTGCCAAGAGGACGGGTTTCTCCAAGGCCTTGGCCGGCCTTTGCTTCCAGTGCTATTGTTGGTCCCTCGATGGCGCTGTCACGCCGTCGTGAAGTCCCTGGGCTGTTCCAGAAAGCTTGCCCATGTGTTTCCGCTTAATTCAGCAGCTCATGAACAGGGAATGTTACAAGTTACTTAATCCCAGAGTCATATATTCTCCTTTTTTAGAAGCTTTCCAATGCTCTGTTTGTTTCTATTTGTGCCCTAAGGACTGTTCCAAATGAGATTCAGCCTGTGGTTGTAAGTTTGGTTCTGACTTTGCAAGGCTTGAATTGTGTGAAAACTTGGTGGAAACGACTCCGCCCTCCTTCAGCTGCATAAATTCACAATGGGAGCTTGTGAGTGAGGCCAGGGAGGGAGCCACCTAAACCCCCCCGTTTTCCCAGGGGCATTTCTGATCTTCAAATAAACAGTCTATAATGCACATGGTGAGGCAGGAGAGATGCTGCTTCCCAGCGAGAGAAAATGTCACTTATACAAATAACCAAAATGAAAGGCTGGACTGAAGAGAACTCAGCACATAGCAGCAGCCCAGGAGGGACAAGGGCGCAGCTGCTCCGGGGCTTCCCTGAAGAAATGGCCTCAGCCTTGACCTTGTCCCACGGGCGAGATTCCTACGTGGGGCTGCTGCCCTTTTCCAGTGTGCTCTGCAGCCTCATTCCTTCAGGGGGGCTCCAGGCCCATCCGACCCTCAACTATGAGGACCAGCGGCCTTTGTTCTCCTAGACAGAGACAGTGAAGGATCTATCGGGACACGTGCCTGGCCATCAGCCACGTCTATCTGTCCCCACATGTCTGCCAGGTAGACAGCTCCACTCCTGAGAGCCCTGCCCTCTTGACCAGGGAGGAGGAGGAGGCACAGCCCGGTACCTCGGTGGAACCCCAGAATCTTGTTGGGGGGTTGGAAAGAACCTGTCCCAGCACTAACCATGCACTGAAAAACGTACCTACAGCCTCCTCCCTGACTTCAGGCCCACCCAGAGGGAGAAGGGTGTCTGAGGAACCCACCTGCTGACACAAAAAGATCCTAAGAAAATGCAGGAGGTTGGAGGACACAAATTACAAGGAAATGTTGCCAGTCTCAAAATAAACAGGGTCAGAGCTGGGACCTGTGGTGACAAGAAGAGAGGACTGGCCACAGGAGTTAACACATAGTTGGGGGGACAGTGTGCACAGGACTGGCTACTTTAGCACCACATGTTTTTAACATAAGTGAATTTTTATTGTTTCTTTTTTGTTGTCTAAGTAGTACATGTTCATTTAAAAAAA
>NW_007734065.1:121516-122626 GCF_000696425.1 Galeopterus variegatus | reverse complement strand
ACTGGCTACTTTAGCACCACATGTTTTTAACATAAGTGAATTTTTATTGTTTCTTTTTTGTTATCTAAGTAGTACATGTTTATTTAAAAAGTCAGAAAATAGAGATAAGCAAAAAGAAGAAAAACCAAGCTAAACATTATCCCTCACTCAGAGACAAACCATCCTTGTTTTCCTTCCTTTTAAAAATGTATGAACTGAGGAAGGAGCTGAGCAAAACCTTTCCCCCAAAGAGACCCATTACCATTTACATCAAAATTAGCAAAGATGATCATTTAAAGTCTTTGGAGATTAACCAAAGAGTGCAATTGAAAAATTTAGAAGCACGTATTCAACAAAACCTATGGAAACAGTAATAGCCCTGGATGGCATTTGAGCTAGCAAAGCAACAGCTCTGTGTTGTGTAAAAGCTGTTCTGGTGGGCTCTGCAGGTGAATGACCACTTCCCTCTGCCCAGGTCCCTGGGATGGAAGAGCCAGCACTGCAAACAGTGAACATCACATGTCGCATCTCCCCAGCTATGTGTGGTGGAGGAACTGTGCTGGGTGGGTGATGGCAGCCCAGTGGAGGTGCCAGTTTCCCCCACCTCCATAGCTCTTGCTCCACTGGGAGAATCCAGGTGGAGCAGCTGGTGAAAAGTGAGTCCCCTCTCCCCCAGCTCCTGCTCTGGAGCACAGAGGATCTCCTGGGGGAGGGAGTCAGAGCATGCCCCAGACACTGGTAATGCCCTGGCTCTGCCCAAGGAACTTGGCTTTATGCTGTCAGACTGGGGAGGCATTTATGCCCCCAGGACACTGTCAAAAACTGTAGAGTAATCAGCTAGCAGTTGGGAGCATAACAGCTGGGTACAATATGAATAGAAGTAGACAAGCCAGAAGCTTAACAGGGAGATCAGGGAAAGATAGTCAAGGACACCCTGATAAAATCAGTCACCTCTGGTGGCCCACACGACTGTGCACATGTTCAAGGCTGTGTACTTTTAGGAGTGACCAGAGAGGGAACTTTGAAGCTACTGGTCCATGGCTGAACATAGGGCAAGCCATCCCTGAACCGTGACAGCAGCTTCTAAGCCAAACACAGATAAAGAGTGAAACCTTACTAGCATGGAGGCTT
>NW_007734065.1:120808-121312 GCF_000696425.1 Galeopterus variegatus | reverse complement strand
TGTGAGTGACATGTGTTCTAAGAAAAATAACATTACAGTTTGTTTCCATGATTACAATGTTCTTTTTCTTTGAGCAAAATAAAACGTTTACAAAAAACCCACTAGTCCTAAATAATCATTAACTATTACATTTAATTCAGCCAAATCCACGCTATATTGAACTCTGTATGACATTATTGAAATATAATCCAGACTTGTACCTAAACCAAAGGATGTAAGCAGGAAATCAAAGTTTCCCTACCAGTATTTTTCCCTTACTACAACCTATTGTATATAAAATAGAATTCTTTTACCTACTACATCCTATAAAGTGTTAGGCCTTATAAAAATACTCTAAAACTTAACTTGAATCTATATTACCAAGAGGAAAAGAAAGTTTATGTTTGACTCTTTGAAGTGAGCAGGTTAGGCATAGTGGTAGTCATGTTGCCTAGCAACTTTTAAGTAAATTTTCAATAACAACTCCATTATGTTCACTAATAGCATTAAAAACAATCCTTCCAG
>NW_007734065.1:117768-119237 GCF_000696425.1 Galeopterus variegatus | reverse complement strand
GGGAAATGTGAGACACCATTAAATGTACAAGCAAATGCACAATGGGAGTACAAGAAAGAGAGGAAAGAAAGGAGTAGAAAAAATATTCCAAAAATAATAGGCAAAAACTTCACAAATTTGACAAAAAACCAATAATCTATACATCCAAGAAACTCAATAAATTTCAAATAGGATAAATGCAGAGATATCCACATCCAGACACATCATAGTCAAAATACTGAAGCACAAAAATAAAGAGAAAATCTTGAAAGGAGTAAGAGAAAAGTGACTTGTCACATACAGAGGAACCCCACTAATATTTACAGTTCTTATGAAGAACAATGAAAGTCAGAAGAAAGATGACATAGTTAAAACGCTGAAAGCAAAAACCTATCAACCAACAATCTTATATGCAGCAAAACTATCATTCAAAAATGAAGATGAAATAAAGATATTCAGAGGTAGACAAAAACTGAGAAGATTTGTTGCAAGTAGGAATGCTTTGCAAGAAATGCTAAAGAAATTTCTTCAGGCTGCAAGCACATGACCTCACACAATAAGTTAAATCCATTCACACACAAAGTAAATCACACCAGTAAGAATAATTACATATTTCTTCTCCTAACTGACTTAAAAAGCAATTGCATAAAATAATAGCTGTCTATAAAATTGTATTTTGGAATTTATAATGTGTAAGTTTATGATATTTGACAATAAGGGCACAAGGGATGGGGTGGGAATGAAGCTCTATCAGAATCGGAAATGACATCAGATGATAACCTAATCCACAGGAAAAAATAAAGAGAATGAAAAATTTTAAATAATTGGGTTAATATAAAAAAACTCAATAAACATATATTTTTCTCCTCTTTGTTTCTTTAAAAGACATAAGACTATGTACAGCAATAACTGAAACATGTACTNGCCTCAGCATTCCCAGTGCTGCTGCACTCCCAGCACCACACTCTCCCGAGTGAGCCACGGGTATGGCCCTTAAGAACAACTTCTGACCATTAGTCACTGACTATGAAGCTATGCTGACCCTCAGGTTCTCCCTAGGAAGCCAGGCTTGAAAACAAGGGTGAAAACTCTCACTATGGACATAGAGCCTGCTCAGTGTTGGGGAATAGGCATCACTGAATTAGTTATGAAACATGCGAAGAGACAGAAAAATGTGACTCACATACAGGGGAAAAAGCAGGCAACAGAAACTGTCTTTGAGAGAGACCAGTTGTTGAAATTAGCAGACCAATATTTGAAAGCAGTTATTATAAACATATTCAAAGAACTAAAGAATACTATCTTTAAAGAAGAAAAGAAGCTATAATGACCTTGGCTCATCAAATACTGAATATAAGTAGAGGAAAAAATGATTAAAAAAAAAAAAGAAGAAGAACCAAATGGTAATTCTGGAGTTGAAAAGTCAATAACTGAAAGAGAAAATTCAGTAGAGGAGCTCAACAGTAAGTTTGAGCTGGCAGAAAAAAAAA
>NW_007734065.1:114811-115930 GCF_000696425.1 Galeopterus variegatus | reverse complement strand
AAAGGATACCTTTGAGTGTAAAGAAAGACTAGAAGAATTTATTTGCAAATCATATATCTGATAAGGGACTTGTATCCAGAATACATAAAGAGCTCTTACAACTCAATAATAAAAAGACAGCCTAATTTAAAAATGATAAAATGACTTGAATTTCTCCAAAGAAGGTAAACAAATGGCCAATAAGTACATGAAAATATGTTCAACATTACTAGTCATTAGGGAAATACGAATCAAGATGAGATACCACTTCACACCTACTAGGTTAACTATAATTTTTAAAAAGATGATAAAAAGTGTTGGTGAGAGTGTGGAGAAACTGGAATTCTCATGCACTGCTGGTGGGTTCATAAACTGCTCTAGTCACTGGGAAAATGGTTTTGCAGCTTCTCAGAAGACTAAACATAGAATTGCCACATAACCCAGCAATTCCACTTCTGGGTGTCTACCCAAGTAAAGTGAAAACATGTCCACAAAGAAACTTGTACACAAATGTCCATGGCATCATTTTTTCAAAATAGCCCCAAAATGGAAATAAGCAAAATGTCCAACAACTGACAAGTGTACAAAAACAAACTGTGATGCACAGTAGAATACTATCTGGCAACAAAAAGGAGTAAAGTACTCATTGATGCTGCAACACGGATGAGCCTCAAAAACATGCCACGTGAGAGAAGCCAGACCCAAAGGGCACATTATCGTGTAGATCTGTTTGTATGAAATGGCTGATAGAGAGAGAGCTTAGAGACTAAAGGTAGATTAGTGGTCACCCAGGGCTGGGGTGGGAGGTGCTGTGGGAGTGACTAAGAGGTGTCTTTTGTGGGTCTAAAATTAGATAGTGGCATAGCTCTGTAAATATTCTAAAAACCATCTAGTTGTACATTTTAGATGGGTGAATTTTATGTGATTATATCTCAATCAAGCTGTTAAAACACAGAAAAGGGTACAAGCTCTCTACTGTCTTCAGAGAGTGCACACCTGTGCAGGTACGGTGGAAGGAACAGGATGGGATGACCGCAACCCCGTATCCCAAATCCCACCCCTGCCTCAGAGGGCACGGCTGCACCCCCTGCTCATGTCCTCTGCCCACCCCCCTGAAAACAACATCCTGAACTCTGCATG
>NW_007734065.1:106844-114075 GCF_000696425.1 Galeopterus variegatus | reverse complement strand
TGCACCCCCTGCTCATGTCCTCTGCCCACCCCCCTGAAAACAACATCCTGAACTCTGCATGGTCATTTCATCACTTGTCTTTCGTGACTTCCCTTATGCGTGCGTGTTTCTAATGCTGTACTGGCTTTGCACTTGGTTAAATGTTCGTAAGTGGAGTCATGCTGATTGTGTGTTCTATGCCTGGCATTTTGTGCAACTGTGTGGTCGAACATTTTCACAGCCAAACAGCGTTCCAGGCCGCAGCCACATATGTCTACTCCACTGCAGATGGAATTGGGGTTGTTCCAGGTTTTCTTTGTTTTTTGCTCTCATGAAGATTGCTGGTGTCAGCATTCTTGTTGGTCACTCCTGGTACACAGGAATAAGGGCTTTTATCTCATGGCACGTGTAGGAGCCCCATCGGCACACCTGTGGCCAGGTGGCTGCACTGGGAGCTCTGCTCGTCCTGTGAATGGCTGGATCCTACAAAGTCATTCCCCAAAACGACTGTGCCAAATACTCACATCAGCAGTGGGTGAGACGTCCTGCTGTCCTCTGTCCTCACCCGCACCTAGTATGAGGTGACGTGTTAGCATTTCTTCTCTGATGGTTGTGAAATGGTGCCTACTGTAGTTTTAGTTTGTGTTTCCCTGATTCCTAGGATGGTCAAGTCTCTTTTTGTGTTAAGCACAATCTTGTTTTCTCTGAGCTGCATGCCCACTCACAGTGCTTGTCCATTTCCTGCTGGGTTGTCTGTCTTTCTCATTACCTTTAGGAGTATATTTTGGATTGTGATCGTGTCTTAGTTGGGTGTGCTACCATTATATTCCCCAGATTGTGGCTTACTCTAACAGTCTTCAGTCTTCTGGTGATTACACTAATTATCTCGTTTATTGATCTTTTCTTTCTGGCTTGTGAGTTTTTGAGTCTTGCTTGAGAAATCCTTTCTTACCCAAAGACCTTATTTATGTCCTCCAGTATTTTCTACAAGTTTGTGATTTTGGTTTTGATGTGTAGGTGCTCATCGCACTTGGAATTGCCTTGTGAACACCTGGTGTGAGTCTGGGTTTCCCGGTGGGTCACCAGCTCCCCCGGAGCTGCAGGTCTTCACATGTGTCACGTGTGCTTGCGTCTGCATCAGGCTCTCTTCTGTTTTGTTGGTCCAGGTGTCTGTGCCTGTGCCAAAACCAGACTATACTAATTACCATAATCAGTTTTTTATGTTCCCTGAGAATCATGATGGGATTTTGGTAATAACTGCCATGAATCTTTAGCTTAATTTTAGGGAGGTGTGACATTTTTAGAATATTGAGTTTTCCTGTCCAAAACACAGTGTTTCTCTCCTTTAGGTTTTCTTTCATGTCTTTTAATCATATTTAAAATTTTTCTTTATATGCATCTTTCAGTTTTGTTATATATATTCCTAGCTGCTTTATGTATTTCACTGCTAACTTACAGGAGATCTTCTTAAATGTACATTTCTTTAACTTTCTAAAGAGTTGCCTTTATTTACTGATCTTGCATCCAGCATGGTGACTGGGGAGGCCAGGCCATCTGGGGTATCAAGGCAGATGGAAGAGTGAGCCATGGTGTCCCAGCTGGCCCTTGCTGCAGCCTTAGGGGCTGGGCTTTGGGCAGTTTGCAAAGTGAGGCCTGGGTGGGGCTAAGGGTTCTTCTAGGACTCAGGTGCACGGAGCCTCCCTTCATCTCTCATCAAGTACAGGTCACTCCAATCACAGGTGGCCTTCAGTATGGAAGGGCCCTTGGTGTGCCAATATCTTTCCATTGAGAGGGATTTCGGGAGCCAAATGTCCAGTAGCTCTGTCCGTGCTGCTGGCATCTGCTCTCTGTGATGACGTGGGCAGTTTTCATTTGGTTGTGGCACCTCAAAGAGGATGTGTGCAGTTTTGTCAATGGCCATGTATAACTCTTTCAAATCCCTTGAGGGGCAATTTTATTAGGATAATTCAATCTGTTGCAAACTTGCTTTGAGAACCTCGTCTTCCCAAGCCCCAAGCAAGGCGCTGAGGAAGGAAAGGCCCAGGTCTGTGCAAAGAGGTGTCACAGAAGGCATCTCATGTGACACTCATTCTTGCTTTTAGCTGAGGAAACTAAGCCTCTGTCTGGGAAAAACACAGACATAAACACCCTAACCACAGACTTCCAGGCCAGGGGCGTAACCACATGCCAAAACTGCCCCCACCTGCACGCACACACGTGTAAGTGGTGGGTAACATCGTGGTAAGCCTGAGAACATGCAGCCAGGCTCTGAGAGGAAGCCCTTCACGGATGGCCAGGCAAGGAAGGGTGGTAGAGGGGGCCCAGATGGCGAAGCCTGGGCCACCCAGCTGGACAGAGACCCAGGATCAGGCAGGGACTACCTTCCTGGCCTGTAACAAGGTTCAGACACCCCCCACACTGCCACTGGCCTGCCCACCACATTTGAGTGCAGGTGAGGGAGTAGGGTCGTGCTGTGTTCTGGGAGCCCGGCTGCTCGTGGAGACCTGCTGGGAGCAGCATGTGCCCCAGTGTCAGGCAGGGCAGACAGGAATCCACCTGCCAGGAAGAAAGAGTGTAGAATGGAAGTCCCACCTGCGACCAGCCCAACAGGAGGCCCAGCCCATGAAAGAAGCTCATGACACTCAGCAAGTAGAGGAAAGATTCCCAAGGAAACAGAGAGCAGAAAAGAAGTAATCAAATCCTCAGGAAGATTAGGAGGAAACTAATATCTATGAAACAGGAACAGGATGTTATAAAACAAAAGTAGGTGGCTGAGAAAAAATGACAGTAAATAACAGCAACAGTAACAAGAACAAGAACAATACTCAGTGGCCATTAAAAATTTTGTTTGGAAGCAATGTTCTCGGCAAAAATATTGTGGAATATGTGGACAGGGGCTCTAATGTAAGCTAAAACATGCTATATTCTCCTTGTGTTGCAAAGAAGCATAGACATACCGGATAACTTTAGACTCTCAGAAAATGAAAGTGTGAACGTTGAGCATTTTATGAATAAACACCAAAAGAAAGAAATAGAATGCAGATCTTCTCAACTGGTTAAAGAAAAGATGGAAGTAAATTTGTTCAATCTAATGGAAGGTGGGAAAGGAGAAAAGAAGAAAGAAAAAATGTAACTATTTTAAAGAAAATGTAATTTTATTAATATCATTTTTTACATTCTAGGAGTTTGTTGTGAAGTAGTTGGGAGGGACAGGGAGAGGGGAAGGGGAAGGAAATGGGATGGAAGAAGGAGGAAGGTGGAGGGGTGGGATTGAGGCCTGTGGCACCCCCCTCATTCCCACAGGGGAGACCAGGGGGCTTCCAGCAATGGATTGGTCATTGCCAGGCTGGGTGCAGATGTCAAGGGGGTGTGACAAAAGCCCTCACCCCCCAACCATCCCAGCTCGGGAACCCAGGACCCTTCTTGCTGTGGCTTGATGGTCACTGCTGCGCTGGCTGGAGGTGTTTGGGGGGCATGGCAGAAGCCCTTATTCCCCACCCTCAGGATTGGTTGCAGGTGTTGGGGGGCATTGCTGAGGCCTCCGGCCCTTCCCACCCTTTCTGGCTTGGTAGCCCAGGAGACTTCTGGTCTTTCTAGGTGTTATAGGTGTTTTTCGGTGAAATGAAATATTTACTAGTTAATATGAAACATTGTCTCTGATTGCAGGTACTTTGTTTTTCCTTTCATTTCTGTTTTGGATTATTTGCTGTTTCCACCATTTAAACTCTGTGCTAGGACTAATTTGTTGTCCTTTACTTACTTCTAAAATGGGGGAACTTCCTGTGGGGACCAGCACTTGAGCTGTGTAGTTGAGCTAAATTGCTGCTTTGTTGCTGATTCCCTAGGGAAGGCTTTTTGTGCAGCTCAGCTTTTAATGGTTGACTTTATAGGTACTACCGGCTCTCGAGAGATCCGTTGCACCTGGGTTGTGCAGAAACTCTGGTCTGGGCCTGAGTCTTTTCATCAAACTGCACCCCATGTAATTCTATGCTCCTGACCAGTCTCCTCCGAGTGGTCCTACGCTGATTGGGAGGCAGATCAGCTGTCCTTGCTGTGCCCCAGTGTTCTCCCAGTGGGCCTATCTCTCCCACTGCCCTTGCTGAAAACACTTCCCATAGGACTGGCCATGTGCCAGTCCCTTGTGATGACTCACTGGCCTCTGAGTGGCTCCTTTTTTTTAGTTGTTGTAGCTCCTCGGTCTTATGTGGGTCCACAGGAACTCTATTAGTGGTCTTGCTGGCCTGGAGGCCACCAAGGAAAGCCCTCTTCTCCCCTGCCACCTCCAAGAAACTCCATCTGAAGAGCACAGCTGCGGGTTTTGCCAGTTTCTGCCCTGTGTGCTCAACAGCTCCAGCCTGAAAGCTGGGATTCGAAATGGTCAGAGCAGTTTTTTCTTTCTCTCATCATGGCTTCTCCCACCTTTATGCTCTCTGTAGGTCTCTCCTCCTCTTTACCTAAGCTCTAGAGGCCCCAGCTTGGCTGTCGTTATCTTTTTATAGTTGTAATTTGGTTGATTTGTGGGAAAGAGTGACACTGGGGACCATCTATTCTGCCCTCTTGACCAGAAGCCAAAATATAACTTTTTAAAATCACCAAATAAGATGGAAGAAATAAGTACAAACATATCAGTAATCACTCAAATGTAAAGCAGATTAAACTTAAGTTGTTAATTCATTAAATTTATGAAATATATTACTTCATTAATTTTTAAGATAGAGTTCTCATATTGGGTAAATATGAGAACTATACCAGCTCTGTGCTGTTTCCAAGTGACATGTTGAAAATAAAATAACACAGAAAGGTAAAAAATAAATGGATGGAAAAACTTATACCAGATGCCTTAGCTAGTTTTCTGCTGCTTATAACAGAGTACCTAAAACTGGGTAATTTATAAAGAAATCAAATTTATTTCTTATAGTTTTAGAGGCTGGGAAGTCCAAGGTCCAGGGTGTTGGGAGCGAGCAGCCCCACTCACCTCTTTGTGTGGCAGTGCTTATGTGACAGTTGCCTCATAATCTGCTTGTGCCAGAAACTGCTTGCTCCTGGCTATGCAAGTTAATTTGCAAGTGACCTTTTATCCTTCTCCAGAAACTGTTTAACCATAAACATTCTGGGCAGCAACCTTTACTTTGAATGTCCTGTCTTTGTTTCTCCTCAAGATGTTATCATATCTTTACATTTCAGACCCTTTGCAGCATGCCTGCTTTTTCCCTATATAAGCTGTAACTTTCAAACCAATAAATGAGACTTGATCAGAATACTGTCTTGTCTCCGTTTCTCGCGTCTCTTGCTTCCATCCCATTCCCACGCCCCCCTCCAGGGTCTGCATTGAATATCCCACGGGTCGGGACACAGGGAGCACGTCTGTGAGGACTTCTTCCTGGTGGGAATTCTCTGCAGAGTCCTGAGGCAGTGAGGGGGGAAGAGAGTGTGCTAATGTGCTCATTCACTCTCCTTGTAAACCCAGTCTGCTCTCTTGATGACCCATTCATCCATTAATCTGTGAATGGATTAATCCATTCATGAGAACATAGCCCTCTTGATCCAATCACCTCTTAAAGGCCTCACCTTCCAAATACCATAGTCAGATTTCCCACCTTCTTAATACTGTTACAATGGGGATGGAGTTTCAATATGAGTTTGGGGAGACATTCAAACTATAACACCAGGTATTTTGGTTTAAATTGTGTCCCCCCAAAAGATGTGTTGAAGTCCTAACCCCCAGAACCTGTGCCCTTATTTGGGGGTCTTTGGAAATATTTGATTTACATGAGTCTTTTTTTATTTTATCAGGAATTTGTGCCCATGGTTTCCTGAGGAGGGCACTATAAATTATAAGAAATGGGTTACAGTTGGTGATGCACTACAGGATTATTATGAAACCTTTGGTCCAGAAAAGGTTCCGGTAACTGCTTTTTCTTATTGGAATTTAATTAGGGATATGATTCAAAACAAGGAGGGATCTCCAGAAGTCTCTGAGACAGTCGCTCAAACTGAAAGAATCTTAAAGGCCAGCTCGAAATCCAATATCTGTTCTACCCGAAAGGGAGAGATTGACTTAATTTCTTTGGAGGATGATAATGTTAAGCAGGGAAAGAATTCTCCATCAGGTCATAAGACAGGTGTGGTTGAGGCTTCTTATGATTCAGATTCCTCTGAGGTTGATTGGGATGATTTGGAAAATGAGGCTGCTCAGTATGAAGCTGACTGCTATAAGCCACCTGTGGCTGCTTTTTTGGCTGATTCGCAGCAACCTCGCCCCCCCCCCTTATAATACTCCTTCTGCTCCCATGGGCTCCTCAGCTGATGAATCTTTAAAGACTATGGAATTTAAGATTCATCATTTGGAGAAACAAATTTTATTGGAGGAGAAATTGCAACTTCTTATAACAAAGTTGCGAGAGTTACAATCTACACATGATCATGACATAGCTCATTCCCCTGGCTTTTCCGATTCACTTGTGGCTTTTCCTGTTACAGAGGTACTCAATGCCTCAGGAGGGCGGCCTACTCGTAAACATGACCGACTAGCTTTTAATGTTATTAAAGAACTAAAAGGGGCTATTTCACAATATGGCCCTACTGCTCCATATACCTTGGCAATATTGGAATCAGTGGCTGAAAGCTGGCTTACTCCTATTGATTGGAATACTCTTGTTTGAGCGACTCTTTCAGGCAGGGATCATCTTTTATGGAAGTCTGAGTTTTTTGAAAACTGTAAAGAAACAGCTAAACATAATCAGGAAGCTGGCAATAGATGGGACTTGGAGATGTTAACGGGCACAGGGAACTATTCTAGTATTGAGGAACAAAAAAAATATGATCCTGGACTGTTTGCACAAATACAGGCTGCAGCCCTTAAGGCATGGCATCACCTCCCAGTGAAGGGGGATTCCAATGCCTCACTTACCAGAGTCAAACAAGGGCCTGAGGAACCCTTTTCAGGTTTTATTAATCAGCTAATGACCACTGCAGATAGACTCTTAGGAAATGTAGAGGCTAACCTTGATTATATAAAACAATTGGCTTTTGAAAATGCTAATCCAGCCTGTCAGGCAGCTATTCGACCCCGTAAAAACAAAACTGACCTTCAAGGTTATATCCGCCTTTGTTCTGATATTGGCTCTTCTTATCAACAAGGTCTTGCAATGGCTGCTGCTTTTAATGGTCAAATAGTGAAAGATTTTTTAGCCAACAGAGGTCAAACTCGAGGAACCTGTTTTAGATATGGAAAGATGGGTCATTTTGCAAA
>NW_007734065.1:105222-105887 GCF_000696425.1 Galeopterus variegatus | reverse complement strand
TCTAAACTTCTTAAGTGGTCTGATAAAGAAAATAATTCAGGTTTTATTCGGCCTTATATTATTCCTTCACTTCCAGTGAATTTATGGGGAAGAGATTTGCTTTCCCAAATGAAGGTGATAATGTGCAGCCCTAATGAAATAGTCACTGCTCAAATGTTAGCTCAAGGATATAGTCCTGGCAAAGGTTTGGGAAAAGAACAACAAGGAATTTTAGAGCCTATTCAGGCTTCGGGCCAATTTGATAAACAAGGCCTTGGAAATTTTCATTTCCGGCCATTGACATACCTACACCCCAAGAGAGTGCTGACCCCATAATTTGGAAGTCAGATACACCTGTTTGGGTTGATCAGTGGCCATTGACTTCTGAAAAATTTTGTGCTGCTGAGCAGTTAGTGCAGGAACAATTGTCAGCGGGGCATATTATTGAAAGTACCTCACCTTGGAATACTCCTATATTTGTGATTAAAAAGAAATCTGGAAAATGGAGATTAATTCAGGATTTGAGAATGGTCAATGCTACTATGGTTCTTATGGGAGCATTACAACCAGGTTTGCCATCCCCAGTGGCAATTCCTTCTAATTCTTATCTGTTGTTATAGACCTTAAAGATTGCTTTTTTACTATTCCTTTGCACAAAAATGATCAAAAGCTTTTTACTTTCAGCC
>NW_007734065.1:98791-99928 GCF_000696425.1 Galeopterus variegatus | reverse complement strand
GGGAGACATTCAAACTATAACACCAGGTATTTTGGTTTAAATTGTGTCCCCCCAAAAGATGTGTTGAAGTCCTAACCCCCAGAACCTGTGCCCTTATTTGGGGGTCTTTGGAAATATTTGATTTACATGAGTCATCATCCCTAATCCAATGACTGATGTCCTAATAAGAGGAGGGAAATTTGGACACAGACACACAGAGAAGACAGAAACTGGAGCGATACAGCCACAAGCCAAGGGATGCCTGGAGCCACCAGAAGCTGGAAGAGGCAGGAAGGATCCTCCCCTAGAGCCCCAAGGGTGGGTGGCCTTGCAGACATCATGATTTCAGCCTTCTGGCCTCCAGAACTGTGAGAAATTAAACTTCTGTTGTTTTAAGCCACCCAGTTTGTGTAATTTGTTACAGCAGCCCCAGGAAACTAATATACCAGGCTGTTGATAGAAACAAACAGGAATGTAGCAGAGAGTTTAAGTCAAAGGCACTCCAGGACCAGGAGAGAGGCTTCGAGTGGGCAAGAGGAACACTCCACCAATCCAGGGGCCATGGACATGTGCATCTCGCCATACAGACAGCGGGCGGATGTGGTGGGGCCTTGCTGGTGCTCAGTCCCCCCATTCCTGCCAGGCACCCTGCCTGTTTCACAGGAGATGTGGGAGGGTTTTGATGGAGCTGAGCAGGTGGGAGGGGAAGGTGAGGCCGAGTATGGGACAGGTGGGCTGAAACAGAGCTGGGAGAACTGGGCCAGGGTTGCACGTGTGGCCTTAGAGTCCACAGTGAAGATGCAGATACGGCTAAGAGGCAGATGTAGCAGCAGAGCGCTGGCTTGTGTGCCCAGAGCCATCTGCAGTGGCGGCTGGGGTGGCTGGCAAGGCAGTCAGTGGCCCCGCACAGCTGGGATGGGAGAGCCAGGCCTGGGGTCCCACTGCACCTTTCTGACCCCATTCACGCCAACCAGATCATTTACTCTTCAGAGAGACATTACAACCTCTCATCGCAACATGTCAGAATTAAGAACAAGGGTGGTGGGGTCTCAGGGCTGCATGTTAGCATATCAACCCATTCTGGCTGAGTTGACATTCAGAATCTGGGAAGCTGTGATCTATACATGTCCCAGAACCTCCTCTTAGTTGTCATCTGGT
>NW_007734065.1:97335-97850 GCF_000696425.1 Galeopterus variegatus | reverse complement strand
CAGAATCTGGGAAGCTGTGATCTATACATGTCCCAGAACCTCCTCTTAGTTGTCATCTGGTGGAGGAAGCTGCCCTGCCTACCCCACTGGCCGTGGAGGTGAGCCCAGCTGGGCTTCTGCTTCCCGTGGACTCCCCGAGCGACCGAGGAGAAGAAAGCTGAGAAGGCCTGACTCATGACCCACAGGGACCGCCAGGACCTCCTGAGACTTGGCATGGGCCAGCAAAGCAGATCCGTGTCTTGTCTCCTCCTGGCTGTGGGGGCGAGTTCCGATCAGTGGCTTCCTGTGTGACTCTCTTGTGCCTTCTCATGCTTGTGGCTGACATCCACTTAGGAGGCTCAGCTGTGATTCCTCGGGTAGGAATTTATCATGAGAAAACAATCACACGTGGGCCTGAATAGTTATGTACAAAGATGGTGTATTAGTCCATTTGTGTTGCTATAACAGAAATACATGAGACTGGGTAATTTATAAAGGAAAGAGATTTATTTGGCTTACAATTCTGGGACAGCTGC
>NW_007734065.1:91400-95946 GCF_000696425.1 Galeopterus variegatus | reverse complement strand
GGGTGGAGGGAGAAGAAACATGGGTTTATTCTTACACCATTATTTGGGCCATATACTGGGAAAATCCAGGGGAATCAGCCACAAACAGGAAAAAAATTAAACTCTTTGGGAAAACGAGCAGTTACAAAAAGAAACAGAAAACAAGCATTCAAAGTCGATAGCTTTTTATACAGCAGCAGCCATCAGTGAAACATAATGGGAAATGTCTCCTGCTGAAATAGTAACTTAAAAACCAAGACAGAAAATGTCCAAGAGCAAACTCAAAATATGGAAAACTACACAACTGTACTAATTAGCATGAAAGACAATTTGAATAAATCAGGCTTTCTTATTGGATTGGTGGATTCTATAATGTAAAGATGTTGGTTTTGTTAAAAAAAAAAAAAACTTTAGACAAATTTAATTTAGCAGAGTTTATTGAGCAAAGAACAATTCGTGAATAGGGCAGCACTCAAAACCAGAAGAGGTTCAGAGAGCTCCACCCAGCCATATGAGCATTGAGCTTTTATAGACTGAACACAGAAGCAGAGGAGAGAAGCCGCGTGACTGGCACAGCTAGGTGTCCGCGTTATTCGGACATGGTGTGATGAGTTGGCTGCCTGTGATTGATTGACACCTGGCTGCTTGTGTTTGATTGGAACTCAGATGTTTGTTCTGCTCCTGTCAGCTTTTAGTTTGTTTATGTACTAAGGTTGCAGTTCATTATGTAGGAACTCAAAGTATGGAGATAGCCTCAGGCTAATGGTCTCTTATTTAAGTTAACGATTTTCTTTAAATTGTTCTGTAAACATAACACAGTTCTCTCATATCCCATAAAACTGGGAGAAGGATTCACAGTTGTCTGCTGTGGCTGGAGCAGAGGGCACCTGCAGGAGGGGCGCATGGTGGGAGGTGAGGGAGGCATGGGCTGTGCCCAGGTTGCAAAAGCCTCTGCCCTGAGGATTTGAACCAATTCCACAGGCTACAGGCACTTTCCGATGCTTTCAGTCAAGGAAACTCCATGATAGGGTCTGTGTTCTAGAAAGTTCTTCCACTGGGAGAATGAAAGATTAGCTGGAGGGATGGATTGTAAGGAAAGGAAGCAGGTGTGCAAAGGAGGAAGAGGTCTGAGGAGACGTGAACGGGTGTGGGTGAGAAGGGGAAGGCAGCTCTGTGCTTGGTGACTGGGAGACCCCACGGGGCCCCTGGGGGATAGGTGGGTGCATTGTCCTGCCCCTGGGAGGTGCTGGGTGCTGGGTTGATGACTCTGGGCCCAAGACATGGCATGCCTTTGTTACAATGCTGAGAAGGCGATTTTAATATTAAAGTTTGTCGATACCACCACCCTGAGAGAGCATTACGGGCACTTTCCAAAAAAGTAGAAATTCGTAACTGTAGGGGAAAAATTAAAATCACTCATTGTCCTGCTGTCCAAAGACAACTACTGTGGGTATATATATTTTCAATTTTCTTTCTGTTTAAGAAAAAAACACAACTCTGTCTCACACCCTACACACAAAAACGTCAATTCCACATGGATTTTAGATCTGACTGTTAAATGTTACACAATCAGGTTCTAGAGGTAAACTTTGGAAACGAGCTCCNTCCGATGCTTTCAGTCAAGGAAACTCCATGATAGGGTCTGTGTTCTAGAAAGTTCTTCCACAGGGAGAATGAAAGATTAGCTGGAGGGGTGGATTGTAAGGAAAGGAAGCAGGTGTGCAAAGGAGGAAGAGGTCTGAGGAGACGTGAACAGGTGTGGGTGAGAAGGGGAAGGCAACTCTGTGCTTGGTGACTGGGAGACCCCACGGGGCCGCTGGGGGATAGGTGGGTGCATTGTCCTGCCCCCGGGAGGTGCTGGGTGCTGGATTGATGACTCTGGGCCCAAGACGTGGCATGCCTTTGTTACAATGCTGAGAAGGTGATGTTAATATTAAAGTTTGTCGATACCACCACCCTGCGAGAGCATTACGGGCACTTTCCAAAAAAGTAGAAACTCATAACTGTAGGGGAAAAATTAAAATCACTCATTGTCCTGCTGTCCAAAGACAACTACTGTGGATATATATATTTTCAATTTTCTTTCTGTTTAAGAAAAAAACACAACTCTGTCTCACATCCTACACACAAAAAAAGTCAATTCCACATGGATTTCAGATCTGACTGTTAAATGTTACACAATCAGGTTCTAGAGGTAAACTTTGGAAACGAGCTCCCAGAGCTTGCAGTGGGCAAAGATTTATATCCACATCACAAAAATACTAACCATAAAAGAAGTTGATAAAGTGAACTACAAAATAAAGAACTAGCAAGACAAGATACTCACAATACACACATCTGACATAGAGCTCCATTCTAGAATATATAAATAAGAAGACAGTCCAAGAGAGAAATGAGAAAAGATTTGATCAGACTGTTCAGAATAGAGAATAAGCGAATGAGCAATAAACATGTGCAAAGGCTCCGTTAGCCATCAACAAAACACAAAGTGAAACCACGGTGTGGGGCTCCTGCCAGCCAGCAGAGAGCTGAGACAAAACAGACAGAAGATGCCAACGTGGAGGGAGGATGAGGAGCAGCTGGAACTCCCCTCGAGTGCTGCTGGGCGTGAACAGCCACTCGCGAATGCACGTGCCTACCTAAGCTAAATGTGCATGGCTGCGACCCAGCAGCTTCCACTCCTAGGAATGTGGTCACAAGAAATGGGAATGTGTGCTCACCAGAAAACACGTACTGGGACATTCACAGCACCTCTCTTCAAAATAGCTCCTACCTGGAAATTACCCAAAAGGTCCATCCACAGCAGAATGAGTGAAACAAAATGTGCATATTTGCACAACGGAATGCTCCACAGTGGGGAGAATGAACAGTCTGCAAATACACACATCAACTCGGATTGTCTCAGGGACCTTTTGTCGAGTAAAAGATGCTGGATGCAGAGTCTGTGCCGAGTGATTCTGTTTGTTTCAAGCTCAAAGACAGGAAAAGCTACCTGTGCTGTGTGAGTCCAAGGGAGACACTTCCTTCGTGGCCAGTCTCAAGCACCCTCACTGCGGTCGGGGACCTCTCTCAGGGAGTCCATGCCTCCGTTGTGCCCTTCCAGGATGCACTGATTGCGGCCCCTTAAGTGAGGTGTCTCAATGCGGTCAGCAGCTGTGCTCTTGGGGGCAGGACCCCCTGGGCCCTCTCACCTCACAGATTCCCATGCGCTTCACCTGCAGCTCTGATGCTGGTCCTGGTGCATCTCAGGAGTCTGCATCCACCGAGCATCCCAGGGGCTCAAGCACAGGGGCTGAGGGGCCACACCCTGAGACATGTGGCAAGGAGTGACCCTGAGGGCAGGGCTGTGGGTCACATTGTCTTTCCCAGGATGATGAGTCTGAGCCTGCAGGGGAGGGCACAGAAGGAGAGGAGGGTGGGGAGGGACCAGGAGGTTGACCAATCATGGGCAATCCATTCAGTGTACAGAGAGGTGGTCCCACTCCAGGGAGCCCCTCTGATGCAGTCGCATAGTAGGTGGCACACTTTTCAAGGGTCTTGGAAGCAAACACTTCAGGAAACGTGGAAGAACCCCAA
This sequence comes from Galeopterus variegatus, assembly GCF_000696425.1. Lineage (NCBI taxonomy): Eukaryota > Metazoa > Chordata > Mammalia > Dermoptera > Cynocephalidae > Galeopterus > Galeopterus variegatus. The sequence goes on along the minus strand of NW_007734065.1, from coordinate 92,391 downwards.
CTGTGGGCATTTCATAGGCATCTACTTAATTTTCTCAATCATCCACCAGAACAGGCACTTCTTTACAGGTGGGTAGACTGAGGCACAGAGATGTTGCAGCTTTCCTGGGATCGCACACAGTATGTAATGGCACAGGGCTGGAGCCAGACCTCTGACCTCACTGAACCTTGCTTTTCACTTACTTCTCACTGGGGGCTCTACCAACAGTGTAGGGATGGTTTTTAAAACTCTAATAAAGATTGTTTTCCATTTAAATAAGTATTAACAACTAAAATTTAGGCCTCTCCATTTAAAACAGCAACAAAGTAGACTACTTAGGAATAAGTTTAATGCAAAATGTGCAAACCCTGTAGGCAGAAACTTTAACATACTCCTGAAAGACACAACAATGACCTGGCCAAATGGAAGGGTGCCCTTGCTCTTGGGTAGGATGGCCCCAGACCATCAAATGTCAGTTTTCCACACTTAATTTACAAATTTAGTACAGTCCCAATAAAAACACCAACAATTTTATGTAGATCTACACAAATAGATACTAAACTTCATATGAAAAAACAAACATGTAAGAATAGCCAGGAAACACTGGGGAAAAACCCTACAAGAGGGTTGATGATGAGGCTAGCCCTACCAGACATTAAATCCTACCGTAAAACTCTATAACTAAAACAGCGAGGTACTGACGTGTGGATAGAAACAATGGAACAGAATGGAAAATCCAGAACAGACTAGAACGTCAAGTACTTACGCAAATTCGTTTATTTGTTTTTGTAAAGATGGCACCTCAAATTATTGAGGCAAATATGGACTTTTTAATAAATTCTGCTGGGACAACTGGGTAGCTGTTCAGAAAAAGTTAAACTGGTTTCATACCTCACCCCATATACAAGAATAAACTCCAAATGGATTAGATCTAGATGTAGACAATGAAGCGAGTATAGGAGAAAAGATGGTGAGTTCCTCCCTAATTTGGCAGTGAGGAAAGATTTTTCTA
>NW_007734065.1:89265-90942 GCF_000696425.1 Galeopterus variegatus | reverse complement strand
GCGACACTGAGGGTTGCGAACCATTGCCGGACACGGAAAAAGACAAAAAAAAAAAAAGATGGCACCTCAAATTATTGAGGCAAATACGGACTTTTTAATAAATTCTGCTGGGACAACTGGGTAGCTGTTCAGAAAAAGCTAAACTGGTTTCATACCTCACCCCGTATACAAGAATAAACTCCAAATGGATTAGATCTAGATGTAGACAATGAAGCGAGTATAGGAGAAAAGATGGTGAGTTCCTCCCTAATTTGGCAGTGAGGAAAGATTTTTCTAAGAATCAAAACAAAAGATTAATTTGACTGAGTAAAAATAATAGCATTCTGCATGACCCAAAATGCCATAGACAAAGCCAAAGGAAGACAGAAACTGGGAGGAAATACAACACATATCACAGATAGAGAACGAATATTCCTTAAACATATTTTTTAAAATTCAATATTCGAGGGGAAAGAGTCCGAAAACCCTGATAAAAAATGGGCAAAAGTCATGAACAGACAATTCCTCCCAAAATGTATAAAAATGGCTTTTAAATCATGAAAAGTTGTTCAACCTCATTCATAATAAGAGAAATAAAATTTAAACCACACCAAGATGCCATCTCTCATTTCTCAGAATGAAAAAATAAATAAATGAAAGCCATAACAGTGCACTCTGTTAATGAGGCTGTGGGGACAGGAACTCTCATACCCTGCTGGTGCAAATCCAAACCGGCACGGCCCTGTGGAGGGATTTGACAAAATCCGAGCATCTACATATGCAACTGCTTCATGACCCACAACTCCACTGCAGGTTTGCTCTGACAAAAACCTTCAACAATATGAAAATGTGAAAGCACAAGATTATTTATCACAGATTAGTTGTGGTTGCAAACTATTGGAAAGAAGTTGCCTTGGGTTGAATATCCCCCAAAACTCAATCCCCAATGTTAACTGTTGAGGGTGGGAAGTCCTACTATGGCAATTGAAAGGTTGGGCCTTAAAGAGGTGATTGGATTGTAGGATCATGCCATAGTGAATGGATTAATAACGGTGATCAGGGGTGTGGTTCTGAGGGATTTAAAATGACAGTGCATGAGGAATTGTCTGTCTTTCTGCTCCGCCACTTTTGCAATGTGATACTCTGACATCACTGTTGCCACCACCAAGGCCTTCACCAGCTGTGTTCCTTGGACTTTGGACTTCCCAGACTCTGAAACTGTAAGCAATAAATTTCATTTGCTTTGTAAATCACCCAGTTCCATGTGTTTTGTTATAAGCAACAGAAACGGACTAATGCAGAAGTCAAATGTCCATATGCAGGAAAGTGGTTGAATAAATGAAGGTATGTCACATACTGGAGCCTCGTGCTACTGCACCAAGCATGAGCAGGCGCTCTGTGAACTGTTCCAGAGTGATTCCAAGGTATATTGTTAAGTGAAAAAAGCAAAGTGCAGAAGATTATAGTATGCTAAATATGGGGCAAGAAAGATGAGAAGTAAGATAACATACATATATCGGTGTTTTTGCTAAAAAAGAAACACAGAAATGCTAAATCAGGAGCAAGTGTGATTGGCTACCTACAGGAGGTGGGGGGACAGCTGGGAAAGGAGAAGAGGGTGAGTGACACTGTGTGAATGTCCCTTTCTGCAGTTCTGAGTTTCAGAACCATGTTTTTCACACTCAAAACCACAAATAA
>NW_007734065.1:87407-89239 GCF_000696425.1 Galeopterus variegatus | reverse complement strand
CTGTGTTCCTTGGACTTTGGACTTCCCAGACTCTGAAACTGTAAGCAATAAATTTCATTTGTTTTGTAAATCACCCAGTTCCGTGTATTTTGTTATAAGCAACAGAAACGGACTAATGCAGAAGTCAAATGTCCATATGCAGGAAAGCGTTTGAATAAATGAAGGTATGTCACATACTGGAGCCTCGTGCTACTGCACCAAGCATGAGCAGGCGCTCTGTGAACTGTTCCGGAGTGATTCCAAGGTATATTGTTAAGTGAAAAAAGCAAAGTGCAGAAGATTATAGTATGCTAAATATGGGGCAAGAAAGATGAGAAGTAAGATAACATACATATATCGGTATTTTTGCTAAAAAGAAACACAGAAATGCTAAATCAGGAGCAAGTGTGATTGGCTACCTACAGGAGGTGGGGGGACAGCTGGGAAAGGAGAAGAGGGTGGGAGTGACACTGTGTGAGTGTCCCTTTCTGCAGTTCTGAGTTTCAGAACCATGTTTTTCACACTCAAAACCACAAATAACTAGACTTAATAAGGATGGGATAACCAAAGTGGAATATATACCTAATTTTATTTCAAATTAATAATATAGGGCCGGCCCAGTGGCGCACTGCTACAGTGCACCGCTTGGGAGCGTGGTGGCGCTCCCGACGAGGGTTCGGATCCCACATACAGACCGGTTCCCGCTCACTGGCTGAGCGAGGGGCGGGCGCGACACCAAGGGTTGCGATCCCGGTGCTGGTCCCGGTCCGGTACGGGCGTGACACTGAGGGTTGCAATCCGTTGCCGGACACGAAAAAAGACAAAAAAAAAAGGAAAAAAAATTAATAATATAAACACACTGAATGTGAGGGGAAGAGGGAAGAACAAACAAAGGAACTTTTGAACAGACTATTTTGACTATATACTTGCAGGCTAAAGATCCCTCGAAATCATAAACAAATACTAAACTCTAGTTAGTAGGTTTGCTTTTCACACAGGTATGGATTAGCAACTCTGAAACTATGTTATGTGTATTCAAGGATTGAGCAAATAATAATTATTGTCTTAGTCCATTTTCTGTTGCTATAACAGAATGTTGAAGACTGGGTGATATATAAAGAAGAGAGGTTTATTTAGCTTACAGTTCTGGAGGCTGGGAAGTCCAAGATCAGGCGGCTACATCTGGCAAAGGCCTTCAGGCTACATCATCCCCCTGTGGAAAGGCGGAAGAGCAAGAGAACGTGTATGAAAGAGACCACAGGAGGGAGCTGAGCTCGCTTTTATAACAACCTGCTCTTGCAGCAACTAACTCACTCATTCATGGGGGCTCAGCCCAATCACCTCTTAAAGGCCCCACCACCTCCCAACACTGCCACACTGGGAATTAGGGCTTGAACACATGAATTTGGGGCGGGGGGACATATATAACCATAGCAAGTATATTGTGGCTAATTGGGATCAGATTTCCTGCCATCAGAAAAAGGAGTTACAATAAGGGAAAGGAGGAAGGCTAGAATAACCCTGTAATGGATGATTGTGATGGATAGGTCGGTAGGTAAGTAGATAGATAAATAGAGATAGATAGACAGACAGATAGATAGATGAACAAATAGAAAGATAGATGCATAGATACATAGACAGATATAGATCGATGGTGTTATGGACTGAATTGTGGACTTATGTCCCCTCCCAAATGCATATGTTGAAGCCCTAAACCTCAGTGTGACTTTTATTTGGAGTTAGGGCCTTTAAGGAGGTAATTAAGGTTAAGTGAAGTCATAAAAGTGGGGGTCAATGCAACAGACTAGTGTTCTTCTAAGGAGAGGAAGAGACATCAAATCCCCCCCTCCCTT
>NW_007734065.1:84469-86110 GCF_000696425.1 Galeopterus variegatus | reverse complement strand
GCCTCAAAGGGATTGTTGGGAGAAAGATATACATAACAGGTGATTCTGGTGAGGAGTCAGAAAGAAAAAGAGAGCTGTAGAGGAAGCTTGTATCATCTTAGAGAACATATATATCATCATGAACGAATGTTCGTAGAAATACGGACATTAAATGTGGTTCTGGTGAGGTCTCAGACAGAAATGAGGCATATGTTATTGGAAACTAGAGGGAAGGTGATCCTTGGGGCAAAAAACTTGGCTGAATTGTGTCCTAGTGTTTTATAGAAGGTAGAACATGTGATTGGATATTTAGATGAGGACATTTCTAAACAGTGTGCTGAAGGTGCAGCAGCCTGGTTTCTTCTTATGATTTATAGTGCAATGCAAAAGGAGAGAGATAAATTGAAGAAACTATTAAGCAAAAAGGAATCAGAACTTGAAGATTTGGGGAAATGTTAGCTTTTAACTATATTGCAAAAAAATGAGAAAAATATGTTCTGGAATGAACACCAAGGGCATGGCTAGAAAATCACTCCATAAAAAGATTATCCATGATTTTAATCAGCCATCTGAACAGAAAACAGGACTAGAGATAAGATTATAACAGCAGAGACTGCCAGTTTGAACTAAAGGGGATAGAGGCTGGAAGAATAAGGAAGGCTTTTGGACTTCTGGGATTCTACAGGACAGGACAATAGAGCTATCCAGCTGAAAGCATGATTTATGCTGCGAGAAATGGGAAGAATTACCCTGAAGACAATTCAAAGATCATGGAATTTGTCTTGCTAGGTTTTGAACTTTCTTAGAACCTATCACCCCTTTCTTCTTTTCCATTTTTCCCTTTTGGAATGGGAATATCTATCCTATGCCTGTCCCAACCACTGTATTTTGGAAGCACATAACTGTCTGATTTCACAGGATCACAGATGGAGAGGAATTTTACCCCAGGATGAATCATAGCTCAAATATTATTCATACCTCCTTTAGCTGATATTTATATGAGACTTTGCCCTTGGAATTGATACTGGAATGGGTTAAGACTTTGGGGGCTGTTGGGATGGGTTGAATGTATTTTGTATTAAATAAAAAGAATGTTTTGGTGGGCCAGAGGGTGAAAGTTATGGGGTGAATTTTGTCCTCCCCAAATTCATATATTGAAGTCCTAACCCCCAATAGGACTGCATCTGGAGACAGGGCCTTTATGGAGGTAAATAAGGTTAAACGAGGTCATAAGGGTGGGACCCTAATCCAATAGGACTGTGTCTTTAAAAGAAGAGGAAGAGACACCATAGATGTCCCTCCCTCTGCACATGCGTAGAGAAGAGGCCATGTGAAGACACAGCAAGAAGGTAGCCGTTTACAAACCAGGGAGAGAGAAAACCTCACCAGAAACCACCCTGACAGCACCTTGGTCTTGGACTTCTAGCCTCTAGAACTATGGAAAAATAATGTTCTATCGTTTAATCCACCCAGTGTGTAGTATTTTCATTGTGGCAACCCCAGTAGACAAATAGGTAGATAGATATAGATCAATAGATTGATAAGAAAAATAGTTAGATGATATACAGAACTCTAATAGATTTCTCAGTTTCATCAACTGATGGGACCTAGAAGCACTGACAGCCCAGTAGCAATGAGCATACTGTAAGGGAATTGTAGAAA
>NW_007734065.1:82604-84166 GCF_000696425.1 Galeopterus variegatus | reverse complement strand
ATAGATATAGATCAATAGATTGATAAGAAAAATAGTTAGATGATATACAGAACTCTAATAGATTTCTCAGTTTCATCAACTGATGGGACCTAGAAGCACTGACAGCCCAGTAGCAATGAGCATACTGTAAGGGAATTGTAGAAAAATATATACACAATTTTGTAACAAATGCTTGCTAAACACATTTTAAGTAAAGCAGCTCCTAAGAGGCCATATACAGGTCAGGCGGGCCCAAGCACAACTAAACATTCCAGGAAGGGAGTGACTCCCACCTGGCTCCAGGAACTGGCTAGTTCCTTATCTAAAGGCCACCTGGCCAGACCCCGGAGAAGATAAACAATTGAGAAATGTGCTGTTCCTTATCGGGGTGCTAGTCAGCCTGCTAAAGCCTACCTGTAAATCTAAAGGTGCCACAGATAACCAACAACTCATCCTGTCACAAAGATCTGTTCAGAAAAACTATATAAAAAGTGCTTGTATTGTAAACTCGGGGTCACTTTTGTCTTGAATGCTGAGTGACCCCAGCATGCTGGAAATAAACTCCTCTTGCTTGATTGCATCGGACTCTGTCTCGTAGTCTCTGTGAGGTGAGCCATCCCGACTTGTGGGGTTTGTGCACGGTGCACAGATCTTACAATACCTACTGCCCAGACCTTGGTTTCTACATACCGTCTCTACTGGTTCCAAAAAGAATCAGGGCTCCTTGGAAAAATGGCTGATTCCTAGGCTGGACCAGAGAAAGCGTAAGCATGGAACATCTCACTGTGTCATATAGTAAGGACAATGCTAAAAGAATGACAGAGACACATGAAAAGGAAAAAGGAGTTGATTCAAAGGGACTCCCATCAGCCACTCTGGGACAATTTGAGCATCTAAATGAATAATAACAATAGTTACAGATTATAATCTGTAGAATGAGAATCCATAAATTCCCACTAAAATAAATAGACAGATGAAAAACTAAAGGGGATGAAAGAGAAAGCTCTTCCTTAGAGTAGAATGCAAACTAATAACTGTAGGAGTAATGATGAAATTATAGAAATTACTATTTTAAAAATGATAGTAGTAACTGTGTCATTCAAGACTCTGCAGATGACGAAAGCCCAGGATGGTAGCACAGAGAAGACAGAGAGACCCACAGCCTCAGCCACCATGCCTCTGACACTGGGATTGGCACAGGAAGAATTTTCCCTTGTGACAAAAAGGTAGGCAGAGGACCCACACCAACCCCCATCCTGACCACAGAGGCCTGCAGATCCTTTGGCAGGACAAGCCCAGAGCCAAGTGTGGGGAGTGGCCTAGAATACGCACACTACATCACTCTAGAATGTAGAGGATTCATAAAGCAAATGTACTTCACAGGGCCTGGTTTTCCAAAGCCTTACAGTTTCAAATATTGACCTTGCAAAGGACAGGAAATTTCCCCCAGGGAATTGAGTCTCTGTTGCAAGATAAGAATTGTAACACAGGGCCGGCCCGGTGGCGCACTGGAGAGTGCGCTGCTTGGGAGGCGCGGCGGCGCTCCCGCCCGAGGGTTTGGATCCCACATACAGACCGGTTCC
>NW_007734065.1:77476-81604 GCF_000696425.1 Galeopterus variegatus | reverse complement strand
GCTCACTGGCTGAGCGCCGTGCGGGCGCAACACCAAGGGTTGCGATCCCGTTGCCAGTCAGTAAAAAAGACAAAAAGGAAAAAAAAAAAAGAATTGTAACACAGCAAGGCTGCTGGTTCTAAGACAGACAAGTTACTAATTGATATGTGAAGTTACTAAAAAGCTGCTAGAGGGAAAAGGAATGTCGGCTAAATCAAGCCTTTGTTAGTGGATCACTTAATTGCCTAACAGAATGTCATCTGACTTGTTTTTACTGAATGTTACCAGCTTCTGTTGTAAAACTTGTTAAACTGCACTGAGCAAAACCTCACCTATGTCTCTTCCTATAACTTCTTGGTCTGGAGAATAAATGCAGGAAGAGAACCCTGATTCGTGGTTAGTTTCCCAAATGGAAGAAATGCGTCATGCTTGAGGGTCCTGGGATATTAACCCCTTTCTGGGACTTCTCACTGCTCAAAAGAGATGGGCTTTGAGTAATCTTTGGAGGTTCCATCACCGAGGGGAAAAGGGATGACAAATCCGTGGGAGGCAAAGCAACACTAGAACACTAGAAAAAACTGGCACTGCCCACCCCCCACTCTCATGACCCAAGGCAATGCAAGATGGTGCTGTCTTGAAACCAGAGCCTTTATTGATGTGACCTATGCACTATGGGAGTGCACCCTGCCCTGTGGCCAATAGCCATAGTACTTCCCCAGCCTAAGGCTCTGCCCTCCTCCCAGCACAATCACATGAGAGGCTACAGTGCCCTCATCCCAGAGGCTTGAAGCCTGGGCTCACAAGGACGGTGACTCTAGTTCTGCTTCTGGGAAGCCAACCCTAGTCCTGCTGAGCTGATGCACCCCCACATCCCTAGCCAGAGATCAGAGAGACAGACCCTCCTCAGGCAGACCACCCACCATATCTCCCCCATCCCCACCAGCTGACTGAGTTGTGTATGCCTGAGCCCCCAACCCAGAAAAACAGCTCACGGGTCTCTACCCTAATAAATATGCCCTTGGGCCACTGGAAATAAAATGCATCTGCCCCTCCCAGAGAAGCAGCCAGGCAGTTCTGTACTGAACAATCCTGCCTAGCAGCCTTGCCAACTGTCCCAGAAGTGGCTGGATGGCCACCTCAGTACAGGCCTGCCTAGTGGCCCTGCCCACCACCCAGAAGTGGCTGGACAGGTCACTTCACAACAGACCTGCCTAGCAGCCCCACCCACCACCCAGAAACAACTAGATGGGTCACTTCACTGCAGGCCTGCCTAGTGGCCCCACCCACCAGCTGGAAAGTGAGTGGTTAAGTCCTCTTACTGCAGGCCTGCCTAGCAGCCTTACCAACAGTCCAAGAAGTGGCCAGACAAGGCTCCTTCCTACAGGCCTGTGCAGTGGCCTTGCCCACCTCACAAGAAGTGACTGGATGGGCCCCTTCACTGAACCCTCACCTACTGGTCTTGAGCACTTCCTGAGAAGCAGCTCAGCAGCTCCACCCTTGGCAGTCCAGCTCCTGAATGACAGATGGAAGCATGCTCTCATATTAGGCCCCAAAAAGTGGCACAGCAGAAGGGTTACCAGCATACCTGTGCTCAGCTAGCTGAGCCAAAGCATACTCACGCCCCTGGCTTGGAGAAACAGCTCAGCTGTCATGCCCCTGGAAGACTCACACCCAAGTCTTTGAACCATCACACACACACACACACACACACATGCACTCAAGTGAGAAAGAGCTTGGCTCATGTGCCCCTGGCAGGCCCACCCCTGATCAGAGAAGCAGTACAGTGAACCGGCCACTAGCAGACCAGTCCAGAAGACTCTGACATGTCATACACTCAAACCCCCAGCCTTATAATTAATCCAGCAACCACATCCCCAGTGAGCCAGTTCCTGAGATGACTGACCCACAGGGTTCATATGCACACTCCCAGCCTATGAACCAACCCAGTGATCCCTCCCCTGACAAAGCTGTGCCACCACCACCACAAACCTCCAAAGCATAGGTCACGGAGCCACTTACAGACATAGCAAAAGAGGATTATAGCTGCAGAAACTACACAGAGTCTGTGCTACTGCATCCATCTGGAACAAAGTGATTGCACTCTACCCAATAAAGACAGGTGAAAGTCTTTTCCCAAGCAAGCCACTCCACAAAACTCAAAGAGGTGACTGTTCCACCAGGTGCACAGATACCAATCCAGGGAAACATGAAACATGAAAAAAAAAAAAAAAAAAAAAAAAGGTAACATGACACCACAAAAGAAACACAGTAATCATCCAGTAACTGATCCCAAAGAATCAGAAATTGCTAACTTGCTGGAAAAGAAATTCAAATTAATTATCTTGAGGAAACTCACTGAGATACAAGAGAATATAGACAAACGTTTGAGAAACTCAGAAGAAATATTCAAATCTGATTGAGAAATTCAACATAGTGATAGATATCATTAAGAAAATCAAGCAGAAATCATGGAATTGAAGAATTCATTGAATAAGTGAAAAATACATCTGAGACTCTCAACAACAGACTAGACCAAGCAGAAGAAAGAACTTCTGATCTAGAAGGTAGAATTTTGAAATAATACAGGAAGACAAAAAGAAAAAGAAAAAAGAGTAAAAAGAATGAAAAAAGCTTATAAGATCTAAATGATACTATTAGGTGAACAAATATTCAAATAATGGGCATTCCAGAAGGAGAAGAAAACAAGAAAGATATTGAAAACCTATTATATAATAGCTGAAATAATAGCTGAAAACTCCCCTAATCTTTGGAAAGATGCAAACATTCAAATCCAGTAAGCTCAAACATCCCCAAATAGATTCAACCCAAATAGGTCATCTCCGAGACACATTGTAGTCAAACTATCCAAAGTTAAAGACAAAGAGAGAATTCTAAAAATAGCAAGAGAAAAATGTCAAAAATAGAAAGAGAAAAACATCAAGTTACTTGTAAGGGAATCCCCATTAGACTAACAGCAGACCTCTCAGAAGAAACCCTATAGGCCAGGAGAGAATGGGATGATATATTCAAAGTACTGAAATGATAATGATTCAAAGTACAGTCAGCCAAGAATATTATACCCTGCAAAGCTATCCTTTACAAATGAAGGAGAAATAGTTTTTCTCTGACAAGCAAAAATTAAGGGACTTCATCCCAGCCTTACAAGAAATACATAGGAGAGTCCTACATCTAGAAGAAAAAGAATAATAACAATCATCATGAAAATATAAAACTTATTTGTTGAGTAAATACATAAATTAGAAAGAGAAGGGAACCAAACCTTATCAATACATAAAACCCCCAAACTGCAAGGATGAACTTAAAAGAGGAAGAAAGGAACAAAGGATATACAAAACAATCAGTAAACAACCAACAAAATGACAGGAGTAAGACCTCACATATCAATAATAACCTTGAATGTAAATGGATTAAATGCTCCAATTAAAAGACATAGAGTGGCTGAATGGATTAAAAAAATACATAACCCATCCATATACTGCCCACAAAAACACAACTTATCTACAAAGACACACATAGACTGAAAGTGAAGGGATTGGAAAAAAGATATTCCATGCAACTGGAAAATAAAAGCAAGCAGGAATTACTATACTTATATCAGATAAAACCAACATTAAATCAAAATCTGTACTAAGAGACAAAGAAGGGCACTATATAATGACAAAGGGATCAATACAGCAAGAAGATATACTAATTATAAATATATATGCACCCAATACTGGAGCACCCAGATATATAAAGCAAATATTATCAGATCTAAAGGGAGCAATAGACACCAACACAATAATAGTTGGGGACTTTAACACCATACTCTCAGAAAGTCAACAAGGAAACATTAGATTTAAATGGCACCATAGACCAGATAGACCTAACAGACATGCACAAAGCATTTCATCCAGCAGCAACAGAATACACATTCTTTTCATCAGCACATGGAACATTCTCTAGGACTGGCCATATGTTAGGCCACAAAATACGTCTCGACAAATTCAAAACATTGAAATTATATCAAATATTTTTTCTGACCATAATGGAATAAAACTAGATATCAATTACAAGAGGAACCTACAAAACTACACAAACACATGGAAATTAAACAACATGCTCTTGAACAACCAAGGGGCTAAAGAA
>NW_007734065.1:74735-76622 GCF_000696425.1 Galeopterus variegatus | reverse complement strand
AGATAGCACCAAAATACAAAGGATCATCAGAGACTATTATGAACAACTATATGCTAATAAGCATGAACACCTAGAGGAAATAGATAAATTCCTGCATGCATATGACCTACTAACACTAAACCAAGAAGAAATAGAAAACCTAAATAGACCAATAACAAATAAGAAGATTGAATCAGTAATAAAAAGTCTCCCAACAAAGAAAAGCCCAGAAACAGAGGGCTTTACCACTGAATTCTACCAAACATTTAGAGAAAAACTAATATCAATACTTCTTAAACTATTTCAAAAAGTTGAAGTGGATGGAATTTTTTCAAACTCATAGTATGAGGCCAGCATTATCCTGATAACAAAACCAGGCAAGAATACAACAACAAAAGAAAACTATAGGCCAATATCTCAAATGAACACGGATGCAAAAATCCTCAACAAAATACTAGAGCAAACCAAATCCAACAGCACATCAAAAAGATTATACAACATGATCAAGTGGGATTTATCCCAGAGACACGAGGATGGTTCAACACACACAAATCAATAAATGTAATACATCACATCAATGGAATGAAAGAAAAAAAAACCCATACGATCATCTTGATAGATGTAGAAAAAGCATTTGATAAAATTCAACATCCCATCATGATAAAGACTCTCAACAGGTACAGAAGGAAAGCAGCTTAAGCTAAGAGATTTCCTTGTTAGAATTGGAACAAGAATGCCCACTCTCACCACTTCTATTCAGCACAGTAGTAGAAGTCCCAGCCAGAGCAATTAGGCAAGAGAAAGAAACAAAGGGCATCCAAATTGGAAATGAAGAAGTCAAGTTGTCCCTGTTTGCAGATGACATGATTTTATATAGAGAGAAACCTAAAGACTCTACCAAAAAACTGCTAGACCTGACAAACAAATTCAGTAAACTTACAGGATGCAAAATCAACATACAAAAAATCACTAGTATTTCTATCCACCAACAACAAACTCGCAGAAAAGTAAATCAATAAAGCTATCCCCTTTACAATAGCATCAAAAAATAAATAAAATACCTAGGAATAAATTAAACCAAGGAANCATAGCACGGCACAGAAACAGACACATAGACCAATGGAACAGAATAGATAATTCAGAAATAAATCCACATACTACAGCCAACTGGTTTTTGACAAAGGAGCCAGGAACATACATTGGTGAAGGGACAGTCTCTTCAACACATGGCGCTGGGAAAACTGGAGATCCATATGCAGAAAAATAAAACTAGACCCCTGTCTCTCACCATATGTCAAAATCAACTCAAAATGGATTAAAGACTTAAATGTAAGTTCCAAAACTATAAAACTGCTAGAAGATAACATGGGAAACACTTCAGGAAATAAGACTGGGCAAAGACTTTATGAATAATATTTCAGAAGCACAGGGAACAAAAGCAAAAATTAACAAATGGGATTATATCAAATTAAAAAGCTTCTGCACAGCAAGGGAAACAAGCAACAGAGCAAAAACACTACAGAATGGGAGAAAATACTTGCAAACTATGTACCCAACAAAGGATTAATATCCAGAGTGTACAAAGAACTCAAACAACTCAAAAGTAAAAGAGCAAATAATCCAATTTAAAAATGGGATAAAGAGCTGAATAGACATTTTTCAAAAGAAGATATACAGATGGCCAACAGGCATATGAAAAAATGTTCAACATCACTAATCATCAGAGGAATGCAAATTAAAACCACAATGAGATATTATCCCACCCCAGTTAGAATGGCTGTTATCAAAAAAAAACTTTAACAAATGCTGGCAGATTCAGAGGCAGGGGAACTCTTATACATTGGTGGGAGCAATGTAAATTAGCACAGCCACTATGGAAACCAGGATGAAGATTTCTCAAACAACCAG
>NW_007734065.1:72667-74189 GCF_000696425.1 Galeopterus variegatus | reverse complement strand
AGAACTACCATATGATCCAGCAATCCCACTTCTGGGTATATATCCAAAGGAATGGAAATCAACAGGTCGAAGGGACGCCTGCACTCCCATGTTTATCTTGGCTCTATTCACAATAGCCAAGAGTTTGGGACCAACCTAAATGTCCTTCAGTGGATGATTGGATAAAGAAAATGTGGTATATACACAATGGAATACTAATCAGCCAAAAAAAGAACAAAATTCTGTCATTCACAGCAACATGGATGAACTTGGAGAAAATCATGCTAAGTGAAATAAGCTAGGCACTCGGAGAGAAATACCACATGTCCTCACTGGTATGTTGAAGCTAAGAAATTTAATGTCATAGAGGTAGAGAGTAAGTTAGTTGTTATTAGAGACTGATGGGGGGAAGAGGAGGAGGGGAATGGGGAGAGGGTGGTCAGTGGACATAAAATATTAGAGAGATAGGAAGAATGGGATCTAGTGTTCTAAAGCAATATGGGGAGACCACAGTTAACAACAAAGTGCTGTGTGTCATTGAACAGCTAGTCTAGATGATGCTGAATGTTCCTAACACAAAGAAGTGACAAGTGTTTGAGGTGATGGACATACTAAGCACCCCAATTTGATCACTGCCTACAGTATGAGTGTCCCCAAATGTCATATTGTACTCCATAAATACATACAATTATCATGGGTCAATTGAGAAAAATAAATTAGGAAGAGAGAAAAAAAATTAGAGAGTAGAATAGTGGCTACCAGAGGCAGGGAAAGGGAACAGGGAGGTGGAGACCAGAAAAGGTAGGTGGATGGGGACAAAGTCACAGTTAGACAGGAAGAATAAGCTGTGGTGCCCTAGAGTGACAACAGCTAATCATATTGTATAGTATATTTCAAGATAGCCAGAAAAGAGGACTTTGAATGATATAACCACAAAGAAATAATGCTTAGGTGACAGATATGCTAACTACTCTGATTAGATCATTGTACAGTATACACATGTATGGAGACAACAAACTGTACCCCTTACACATGTACAATGAAAAAATAAAATAAAATAAAAAAAATAAAGTTCATATGCGAGAATAAAAAAAAAAGAATTTTCAAAGGATGCCAAAACTCGTGAAAGTTTAATGAGAAACAGGAAATTTACATATCCCTCAAGAACATTCCCCGAAGATGGAATCTTCTCAGTGGGTGAGCCTGGTAGACACCCCCGCGGCTGAGCGATGATCAAAGTTAGCACCTCAGTGCGGGACAAGCTGGGGTCAGGCCTGTCGTGTCCTCGGAAGGGAGCGGTGTCGCTCGCTGCTGTGGAATTCCTGCAAAATGCACTTCCTGAACCTGATCGCGCGGGAACACTGGAAGCGTTTTATAAAGCCGTGGCCCTCGCCCTTCAAAACTGTCCGCTCAGGAAAGTGGGACAAAGAGACGGACGCTCCGCGGTCCTCACCGGGGCTCTGAGCCGCTCCCGCCACCCCGGCGCGGAGCAGAGGGGAGCAAAAGCTCGCACGGGCTGGTGGCCCGCGGGCGGCGCTGCGCC
>NW_007734065.1:56179-71709 GCF_000696425.1 Galeopterus variegatus | reverse complement strand
GGCGGGGACAGGGCTGCGTGGTCGTGGGGGCTGCGTCCCGGGGCCTGGGGTCCCGCAGCCAGGCTGCCCCGCCCCCGCCGCTACCGTCCGCTCGGACCCAGGGTTGGGGGCCGCCGGCCCTGCACGGGGAAGGGCGCCCGGCCCTGACCTCCTGGGACCCCTCCCTGCAGACCAGCCGCAGCTCCGGCCCCAAGCGGGCCCGGGACATGGAGCCCAGAACCTGTGCCGTGTGCACCGAGCCCTACGCCCTGCGTGGACCTCTCCTCACAGGGGCCAGGGTCGCCCTGCCCCGACACTGGTGTTACTGCTCCCACCACTGGCTCCCGCCGACCGAGTGGGATTTCTCTTGATAATTTGAGAAAACGAGGCTTCTGGGAGCTTGGGTCCCTGGCCCGAGCTCACACTGCCAGTGGGTGACAGAGCCGGGACCTAGCCCAGCTCTGCCCTGCAGCCTGGGTGCATCAGCCGATGCCAGCAGCTTCTCTGAGCAGTGGGAGGTCAGGCAAACAGGCCGAGGATCTGAGTGGCCCACTGCAGATGCCGCGGTCTCGTGTGGAAATCCTCTGGATGTCTGCGGGGTGGGGCCACGGTGACTTGGGACGAGGTCAGCATGCTTGACTCCCTGCAGAGGGGCAAGGAACACTCCCACTTCTCTCTGGGGCTCAGGGCCACCCTGCAGCCACCTATTCTTCTGCAGCGCCCCCAGACATCTTTGGGACCCTCCCCACCCCAGAGTCAGCAGGGCAGGAAGTGACTCCTGTGTGCAGGAATGCTCGGCTGCCCTGGCTGCCCTGGGGACCCATCACGGTGGGCTGTGGGGATCCAGATGGTGGCAGACAGCCCCTGCAGCTGTCATTTCCAGGAAAGCCCTCTCCCCTGGGGTCCGGCCAAGCCTCCTGCTGGCTCCCCAATCCCACCTAAATCTGTGCTTGGCCCTGAGGATGGGAGCCAGACTTCCCCCGCAGCTCAGACAGCTATTAAGGACATATTACTGCCAGATGTTCTGCTTTCTCCTTGGACCAGAGGCCAGCATGAGGTAACGGGGAAAAGATTAACCCATCCACACCCACAGTCCGGTTTAGTCACTGTGTGAGGCTGGGTCCCCTGCCCGCTGGCCCTGACAGACATGGGGAAGCTGAAGTGTCCCGCTGTCCAGCCACTTGTGCCCTTGAAGGGTGTCCCTGGGGTGGGAGGCCTGCTGTGGGCCTGTGGGGGGCCCGTGGCCTCCTGTGGGTGCCAGGGCATCTGCTGCCCATGCGGCCCCACCCTAGCTCACAGGCCTGCTAGCACAGTCTTCTCTGAAGGGTCTCGCAGCCCATGGTCCCTGTCGTCTCAGGTCCTCGCTCCTCTGAGTTAGGCACAGCGCCTGTCCTGGGGCCCACAAGAAACAGCCTGGGTGCTGGGCAGCTGCCCTCTATGGGGCCCACGTGCCCCCTGCCCACTCAGGGCAAAGAAAGATGGGGGGACACCCTCCCTAAAGAGTCATAGCTGCCGAGGACTCTGGGAACTTTAGTGATATGAAAAGTTAATGAAGACCGTCTTCACGAGTCAGAAGCTGAAGGTAGCCAGCTCCGCCCAACCACGCAGCAGGCTTCCCGCCCAGGTGTCCACCATCGGCCAGGATGGAGAGACTGCGGCCCCCCTACGATCCACCCTGCTGCCCTCCCCGCCCCCAGAGCTCCCCCGACCTCTGCAGGGAGGACAGAGAGGAGGGACCTCCAGACCAGGGGACCCAGTGGGCCCAGGGCAGTGAGAAAGGGCCACTCTGCGGAGGCCACACAGCCCAGGCACCCCTTCTGGCAGGCACCTCCACCCACTCCCCCTGAAGTCTCTGAGCCGCCCCTTGTCCACAGCTTCTGCATGTTCACAAACACTCGGCTTCTGGTTTAAAAATGTCCCTGTTAGCGTCAGTTGTGCAATGCCGACATCATGGTGACTTCTGCCATTCCGCTTTGGAGCCCTGCTCCGCGTGGGGGGGCTTCTCGCCCGTGTCGTCGGACGTGTCCAGGGTGTGCTCCCAGGGCTGCGTGGGGGGCGGGGCGGGGCGTCCAGAGCCGAAATCTCACAGGCACGGGAAGGGGACGCTGGCAGAGTCCCGCAGCTCTGTGTGGGCGGGAGGGAGCCGCTTTTCCAGGGAAGTCTCCAAGCCTTTCTGGTGGGCTCCCCCTAAATCAAGACCTTCCTTCCGAAGGGGAAAAAGAAAAGTGCTCTGCATGACTGTGAGCGGTAGGGAGCTGGGAGGCCTCCATTTTCCACCTGTAATTAGGCAGCCTGGGCCCCCTCCCCACGCGCGCCTCCGGGGGTCCCAGTGGGATCACGGTGTCATCTAGATGCTGTCTTTTTCTTTTATTTTGGTGGCTTGCCGGTGTGGGGAACTGAGCCCTCGCACCTGGTGTCATAAGGCTGAGCTCCAACCAGCTGAGCTATGCTGCCTCTTTTTCTTTCCTTCCTTCCTTCTTTCTCTCTCTCTCTCTCTCTCTCTCTCTCTCTCTCTCTCTCTCTCTCTCCTTCCTTCCTCCTTTCTCTCTCTCTCTCTCCTTCCTTCCTTCTTTCTTTTTCTTTCTTTCTTTCTCTCTCTCTCTCTCCTTCCTTCTTTCTCTCTCTCTCTCTCCTTCCTTCCTTCCTTCCTTCTTTCTTTCTTTCTTTCTTTCTTTTTTTCTCAGCTTCTCTTTCAAACGATGGTGCTCACAGCCAGAGCCTCTACATCTGAGTCTCACCAGAAAATAAAATTCTCAGCTTTTAGGAAACAGAACAAAACTAAATTAGGCCAAAGTGCATGGCCATGGGAAGCTCACCAGATAGATTCACTGAGCTTCTCTCATGGGGTGGGGGACACGCCCAGCCCCCGGCGCAGCCTGTGCACTCCAGTAACGCACACACGTGAGGACGGCCAGAGGAGGAGCAGGAGGTGGGCCACAAGCAGCATCCATCATGAGAACCGGTTCCCCTCCCCGCCTGGGCCCACCTCTCCCTGAAACCAGGGTCTGAGGTCCCAGAGACTCTCCCAGAACATACCAGGGCCCTACCCAACTCACTCAGCCCAGGGTCCCTGTCCACATCCTCCTGTGGGTTGGTGACCACGTGCCACCCTGGTCAGTTCGGTCTTCCCCTGCAGCCTGTGACCCCAGGACTGTTGCATGGTCCCTAATTTACTGAGCAATCCCCTATTGTTGAGCCTTGGTGTGCTACTAGATTTTTTTCAGTTACAGATGATGCTGCAAAAAACATGCGTATTGGGGCAATTTTTGCAAATAAGTCTATAGGGTATGTTCCTGGCCATGGACTTGCACTGTCAATTGACAGATCCTGCTGAGCACTCTCCCGAGCCCACTCCACTCTGCACACCTGACAGGCTGTAGGCAGTCCCCACACCCTGGCCAACAATGGGCACCACGAGCTTTGCAGGGTCAGGGACAGAGAGGGTCATCCCCTCCTCCGTGCCAGCGAGCGAGTGCTGCTGAGAGAGTGCCCTGTCCCACTGCAGCCTTGATTCCTGCTGGTTTTCTGCCTTCTCATTGCTGGCTGGTGCAGGCCTGTGGTCAGTTAAGACCAAGTGGTCACCTGAGGGACTTCCTGTAGGAAGAACGTGGCTCAGATGGTCCGGCGTGAAAACCGCCCGCACACACCCATGCCCAGCGCTGTCCAGCACTTGGTGCCAGGATGGGCTGCACCTCCCCAATGGGGCCACCCCACCCGACCCCAGCAGTAGGTCTGATCATGGAACACTTCCTGTCCAGTGACTCACTTTGCCATTGGCAAACAGAAGCCACCCTGTCTGAGGTGCCCAGCTAACATGTGGCCAAGCCTGGCCCAAGCCAGACCACTGGACCCCTCTTGGTGGCACTGGCCGGGAGCGGGAGTCATCCGGGGCTGGGACTGTGAGGGTGGGTGCATGCCTGTCTGTTGTCATCGCCATGGAAACAGCATGTGTGTCCTGTGGAAAACATGATTTTCCTCCATGAATCATGTTCTAAGTTGGGAGGAAAATTCACTCGATGGTTGAAACAGTTAAAAGGAAATAAAAAATGTCTTTGTTCAACAGATGCTGAGAGGGTTTGGGTCTTTGGCGTTTATAATGAGGGCAGCTGTCCCATACCACACCCCTGGGAAGGAGTCAGGACAGTGTGGAAACACCCACAGTCACTGGGGAGGGTGGGCTCCTCAGACACCCCATCACCCCATCCTCTGAGCTCGGTGCTGGCCCCCTGCCTGTGACTCAGCTGTCCCTGCACCCTCCTTGAACACGTGGCCTTTTTCATGGAAGGAGTCACTTCTGGGATGGAAAAATCCCTTGACAACTTTCCCCAAGCCCTCCTGGTGGGTGGAGATCGGACTCACTGCCCAGAGTGGATTCCGGGCTGGTCCAGCATCAGGCGGGAAGAGGCCCCAGGAGGCACCAGAGGGCATGGGAGGGCTCGTGACCGTCTGGGCCCCTCATGTGTTGGAGATTCAGTGTGCAGGTCCCAGGCAGGCTCCCGCCGGCAGGCTCCTTCCCCATCCTGTCAGGACACCAGGGCCGGGAGCCGCCCTTACAGCTCTGTCCACTGCCCCAGCTGCACAGGGCCTCTGCAGCGTCCCTGGTCTCCCAAGTTCTATCAGGTGGAGCCCTAGTTTTCAGGGTCCATCGAGGGGGGCTGGTCCATGTCCAAGATGCCCTGGGGAGGGCAGGGAGGTGACCAAGGCGACTGCTCAGAGTAGCAGGGCTAGCCATGGTCAGCAGCCTGGGGCTCTCTCCATGGGTCGCTCCTCAGCCGTGTGCCTTTGGGCACCTTAACCCACCTCAGTTTCCTCAGCAGGACACGTGGAGGTGAGCTCTGCCCACACACCCATGTCTGAGTGAGCATCGGGCTGAGCCCTTTGTGCACTGAGAGATGTCTGTAAATGCCCAGTTACAACCAGAAACTCTGTTCGGACCACAGACCCAGTCCCCCACTACAGTGGGCTTGGCTCTCCAGGGTCGTGCCGTTGGAAGGGTTCACCAACCACGTGGACACTAGGAACTCTGGCTCCACGTTCTGGACTCTACCCACACCAGTCACCATGGGGACCTCGCCCACCAGAGCACCCTGGCTGGAGCCCACAGCGGGGGTCCAGTTGGGGGCCCCTCTCCGTGCTGGGGTCCTCGCCTGCTCCCCCCTGTCGACGTCCCCCACTGCCCCGTTCATAGAAGCCCTCGGTCCCACCTGACCGTCGTCCCTGAGGTGGACCCCATGCATGGGACCCTCACCCTGGGGTGCTGGCCAGACGGGAGGGGCGACGTGGAGGCCACCACTGTTTTAAGAGCTAAAAGAGGGTGGGGAGTGGGGAAGAGAGAGAATATTCTTTAAGGAAGAAGAGCACCCTGTCCTCCCTGTCCTCAGGGCTGGGCTTGGGAGGTCTGCGCGGGCGGAGGGGGCGCCCTTGCTCCATGGAGGAGTCAGTCCCTTCCCCGCCCTGGTCCCTGCTGACTGCCCCCGCCCCCACCCCCACCCCCATTAGCGTGACACCAAAGTCTCTATTTGCTGCCTTCAGTGCAGACAAAGGCAGTTTCCATCCGGATATTCTTTCCTTCCAGCTTCCACCCACTTTTATGGTTTTTTAAAAACCTTAACAACAGAGTCCTGGTGGATAATTTCCCCTTTTCCTACACCCGCTCTTCAAGGCACCTGGGAACCTGGGAAGAGGGAAAGAGACACAAAGGGTCTGCTCTGCAAGCTGCTGCCCAGCGTCCCGGTGTCAAAGGGGCCATCCGTGCCCCAGGCCCCTCGGAAGGGGGCCTCCAGGGCGCGTAGATCCCCTGAAATGGGGGCCCATCCCCCATCAGCTCCCGAGGAAAACCCCGTCCCCCAAGCCTCCTGGACCCTCCCAAACCCACCTCCTTCTTCCTCCTCCAAATGAGGGCACTGAGCATGTCCGGTGGTGGGATTCAGGATGGTTTCTATTTTCTTTTTTACACTTTCTGTATTTTTTATATTCTTTCCAGTATGATGCATCATGTTTATAATCAGAAAAGACCCCTGATGAAAGTGTGTGAACAGATGTGTATGTACACCAGGTGATCTTGTCTCTGAAAAACATTTACAGCAGAAATACACAAAAGTAGCAGCTCTGATCACCTCTGCGTGGTGGAACTAGGTGATGCTTCACTATTTTTGTGAATTCATTGTGATGAGCACGTAGCTTTTTCTTAAGAGGAAAAATAAAATTTATTTTAAGATGTCATTACTGAGCTCTTGTGAGGCAGAGGCACCTCTGGGCCCAGCTCAGGCCTGGTGCCTGCCCGAGCACAAGCGCCTCCTTCAATCCTGCAGCCTCACGTGGTCACGGTGCCAGCCCTGCCTTGGAGAAGCTCAGGCCAGGGGTGAAGTGTGGGAGGAGGCAGGAGTCATGGACGTGTTTGAGCTCAAGATGCTGCCAGATGGAAAGGTGTCAATGCTGGGGCTGGCTGGTCAGCTCAGCTGGTTAGAGTGCAGCCTTATAACACCAGGGTCACGGGTTCGGATCCCCGTACCAGACAGCTGCCAAAAAAAATAAAAAGTGTTGACGCTGGTGTGCCACACTATCCTCACTGTCACCACCCACACGCCACTGTGGAGTGGACACTCCATGTCACAGACTTGCTAACAAAGTTGATGCTGCTCTGTAAACTGAGGCATAAACACGACCCCTGTAGGGCAAGAAAAGATATTAGGCCACTAGGCTCCCTCATGAATCTGTCCCTGTGTGACAGAGGGGTCTAGTTTCTTTCCATGTCATAGAGGTGTGAGTTACCTCCGGCTGCACAACAAATCACTTCCAAGCTCCTCGACTGCTCTCGGCACACGCTTGCTGTCTCGCAGGCCCCGTGAGGCAGGAATCCCACAGGCAGGGCCCTCGGCTACAGGAAATCACATTGTTCCCGGTGTTCACACGATGTATTCCTATTTCTTTTCCCAAATCTTCAAGACTGTTAGAGTTGCCATGTTTGCAGATAAAACAGCTCAGACTTGGAAAAGCCAAGTGAGCAGTAATTAAGCCTTGCCTGGAGGCTCTCGTGTTTGAATCAGACGCCCAGAAGCTGGACGCCATAGCCCCAAGCCCCAAGCCCCAAAGCCAGAGTTTGGATGAAATCAGTGGCAGGTGAAATTACCTGTACAATAAGCTTACAATTCTATAAAGTGGGTACGGGGAAAATATTAGCAGCAATCCTAGAACAATCATTGTAGAGTACTGGCATTAAGTATGATCTTGGAAGGTTTTCTCAGAAGTTTCTTTAATATATATTTTCTTTTTAAACACATTTTTATTCAGCGTCATGATCAGACTATTACATTTAGTAATCAACACCATGGGTACAAAAGAAAAATCTACATTAAAACCCTATGTTGGGGGCCAGCCCTGTGGCTGACTCGAGAGAGTGCGGCGCTGGTAGCACCAAGGCCGCGGGTTCAGATCCTATATAGGGATGGCTGGTGCACTCACTGGCTGAGCGTGGTACAGACAACACCGTGCTGAGGGTTGCGATCCCCTTACCGGTCAAAAAAAAAAAAACCCTATCTTGGAATGCTTTACACTTCCCACAGAACAGAAACTAAAGTAACCTGTTATACAGTTAGTCACAAATACAATCCTTGGGGGTTTTGCCCATACACACTAGTATTGTGTAAAGCATGTCTTCTTTGCAGCAGCTGGTCCCTGCCACCCTGTGCCCAGCTGAGTTCACACATCTAGTGTGACCTGTAGCTTCCCTGTCACTCTGGCTCTCCTATCCTGCTAAGCTTTGCTTCCTGGAAGTTAATTAAGAACTCCTGCCACTGCCATAGCTACTGCTGCTGCAGGAACTGCCATAGCCACCTTGGTTTCGTGGTTTGGCAAAGTATTGGACTCCACCATGACAGAGGCCAGAGCTTCTGCCTCCAGAGTTTCCTCCTTTCCTGGGCCCAACATTTGAAACTGATTGTTGTAATTGCCAAAGTCACTATAGTTTCCACCACTTCCAAAATTGCTCCCATCACTACCAAATCCATTATAGCCACTCCCACCACCACCAACTCCACCACCACCACGGCAGCCACCAAAGCCACCATGAACACGGAAGTTTCCTCCACCACCAAAGTTGTCATTCCCACCAAAACCACCTCCACAGCCACCACTAAGGTTTCTAGAACCACCTCGACCTCTCGGCTGGATGAAGCACCAGCCGTCTCCTGCTGGACTGGACTCTCCTTTCTCCACAGCTGAGGCCATTCACAGTGTGGTATTTCTGAATAACAGTCTTATCCATGGAGTCATGGTCGTCAAAGGTCACAGAAGCAAAGCCTCTCTCCTTGCCACTGCCTCAGTCCGTCATGATTTCAATCACTTCAATTTTCCCACACTGTTCAAAGTCATCTCTCAAGTGACGTTCTTCAGTGTCCTCTCTAATGCCACCAACAAGGATCTTTCTCACAGTTAAGTGGGCACCCGGTCTCTGAGAATCCTCTCTTGAGACGGCCCTCTTTGGTTCCACAACTCTTCCATCCACCTTGTGGGCCTTGCATTCACGGCTGCATTCACGGCCACATCCCCCGTGTCGACAGTGGCACAGGTGACAAACCCGAAGCCCCCGGAGCGCTTGGCGTTTGGATCTCTCCGTAGCACACAGTCCGCGATAACCTGTTATACAGTTAGTCACAAATACAATCCTTGGGGTTTTTTGCCCATACACACTAGTATTGTGTAAAGCATGTCTTCTTTGCAGCAGCTGGTCCCTGCCACCCTGTGCCCAGCTGAGTTCACACATCTAGTGTGACCTGTAGCTTCCCTGTCACTCTGGCTCTCCTATCCTGCTAAGCTTTGCTTCCTGGAAGTTAATTAAGAACTCCTGCCACTGCCATAGCTACTGCTGCTGCAGGAACTGCCATAGCCACCTTGGTTTCGTGGTTTGGCAAAGTATTGGCCTCCACCATGACAGAGGCCAGAGCTTCTGCCTCCAAAGTTTCCTCCTTTCCTGGGCCCAACATTTGAAACTGATTGTTGTAATTGCCAAAGTCACTGTAGTTTCCACCACTTCCAAAATTGCTCCCATCACTACCAAATCCATTATAGCCACTCCCACCACCACCAACTCCACCACCACCATGGCAGCCACCAAAGCCACCATGAACACGGAAGTTTCCTCCACCACCAAAGTTGTCATTCCCACCAAAACCACCTCCACAGCCACCACTAAGGTTTCTAGAACCACCTCGACCTCTCGGCTGGATGAAGCACCAGCCGTCTCCTGCTGGACTGGACTCTCCTTTCTCCACAGCTGAGGCCATTCACAGTGTGGTATTTCTGAATAACAGTCTTATCCATGGAGTCATGGTCGTCAAAGGTCACAAAAGCAAAGCCTCTCTCCTTGCCACTGCCTCAGTCCGTCATGATTTCAATCACTTCAATTTTCCCACACTGTTCAAAGTCATCTCTCAAGTGACGTTCTTCAGTGTCCTCTCTAATGCCACCAACAAGGATCTTTCTCACAGTTAAGTGGGCACCCGGTCTCTGAGAATCCTCTCTTGAGACGGCCCTCTTTGGTTCCACAACTCTTCCACCCACCTTGTGGGCCTTGCATTCACGGCTGCATTCACGGCCACATCCCCCGTGTCGACAGTGGCACAGATGACAAACCCGAAGCCCCCGGAGCGCTTGGCGTTTGGATCTCTCCGTAGCACACAGTCCGCGAACGTCCCCCATTGCTCAGAATGGCTCCTGAGACACTCGTCAGTTGTTTCCAGGCTCAGCCCTCCCATGAAGGGCCCCCACGGCTGTGCGGGCTCTTGAGGAGACTCTGACGTAGACATGACGGCGGTGGAAGGGACTTTAACACTGCTTCCTCGGCAGCGTCCACAGACAGAAAGAGCTATATATATATATATTTTTTTTTGTATGTCTTGTTTTTGTATGTTTTTAAGTTGTAAAACATTTAGGCTGATGTTAGGCAAGTAGCAACAGCTCTGGCTTTGGGAAAGCTTTTCGGGAACTTTCTCTGAGGCGATGGGCCTGGCTGTATCTGGAGCCACCTGGCAGAGGGATATCAGGGACTGTTTCTCTCTCTCCACACACACACACACACACACACACACATGCAACACGCATAACAACAATATACATATATGTAGTTGTTGATGACTTTGTTTTCCCATAGTAAAAATCAAAATATCTTTTGCAAATACGGATTTGACTAAACTGTGAAGAAATGTTCACAAGAACAATAACCTGGAAATCCAACAAAGCAGTAGATTTGAAACTTTTTGGCAGACAGCAAGGTCATTTGCAGAAAGGAGAGCAGGGATGGGATGAACACAGCTGGTCAGTTCCACGTGAAGATGTTTGGATTGGAAACCAGCGAAAAATGTTTTAAGGAAATTCACTTTGGATTACACGTTTTCAGACATTTTATTTAAACTCAGCTGCAACTTTGCTCTTAACATGAGAACTACAGTCCCCTGTAAGCAAACAAAGGCCCACACGCTGGCCTAAAAACAGGATTCTTCTTCAGTGAAGTTGCACCCTCGGCTCAGAGCTGCTCCGGAGAAGGGTGACTTTCCTTTCAGATGCTCTGGAGAGAAAAGACCCCAAACAGGCCACGCCGTGACTCACGCTCTGCTCAGCGGCCTGGCCCTAGCGCCAGCTCCTCCTCCTCGCCCGCCCCCGTCCCTCCCTCACTCCCTGGGCTGTACCTCAGGCCGGCAGAGCAGAACCTCTCTCTCTCTCCCGCTCTCTCTCTCTCTGTTGTCGGCGGCCCACCCTGACCCCGGCCCTCGTTTGCTGGTAGCACGCAGACGAGGCCGGCGACATGAGGCTGGCCCGCGCTCTGCTGGTCCCGCTGCTGCAGGTCTGCTGGGTGGCCGCACAGGATGACGTGGTGGACTCGAAGGCTATTGCCTTCCAAGGTGAGTGGACTGGCCGGCCTGGCTCCACTCGCTGCCTTTCGCTGCTGGGAGAGATGGCCGGGACTAGACGGGGCAGCCGTGGCGCCCCAGGAGTGGGGCGTTGGTGTGAGAGCTGCAGATGGGGGGGCCCTGCCAGGGAGGGGTGGTGCTTAAAACTCCCCAGCTCAGTTCCCTGCTCCAGGGTGGCCAAGCGTCTGGCTCTCCCCCAGCAAGGCCTCAGGGCTCATGTTACCCTGAGTTTCCCCATTCAGAGGGGACGTTGGGCTGGGCCATTTGGGAGGGTCCCACCAGCGAGGAGGAGCCGGTGACCATCAGGCGGGTCTCAGCTTTCAGTTCTCCGTGAACGCTGTCAGGCCGGGCCAAACGCTGTTCTTTCTCTCAGTTAATCCCACTGGGCCCCTTGCCTGGCCCCGATGAAGAAGCGGGGTCACTTGTGCCCTCACTCCCTTCCACGAAGGTCGGGCACCTGGCAGTTTCAAACCCGACTTGAAAACTCAACGAGAAAACAGTCTTATCTGTCCCGTCTGGTAGCGGGAACCCTGCCCCCGGGAGGGTTGGTGCGAGGGGTCGCCCCCACTCCCAGCGAGGCGAGATGCTCAGGAACGCATCTGGGGTGTCTCATTTCCGCCCCATTCCTTTGCGGATGTCGGCGCGTCTGCTGCTGTTGATTTTCTTGACCAGTGCCTCGGGGGGCACTTGGGGTGGCTGGGCTGGTGGGGGAGGGTAGGGGCCGCCAGGAGAGGCTCATGTGGGTGAAAGTGGCCTCGGTGCCCACAAAGGCTCAAGTGTGAGCTCTCAGGCCTCCTTCCTCCCATCTCTGGCCCAGACTGCCCCGTGGACCTGTTCTTTGTGCTGGACACCTCTGAGAGCGTGGCCCTGAGGCTGAAGCCCTACGGGGCCCTGGTGGACAAGGTCAAGGCCTTCACCAAGCGCTTCATCGACAACCTGAGAGACAGGTGGGATGGACGCAGCCTGGTCTTCTCTCCTCCTGGGTGTCCATGAGCCCCTTAGAGGTGGAGCGATGGGCCCAGGGCACCGGCAGGTGGAGCTTCCCTGAACTTCCCCATTTGAAGAAGGGCCATTGGCCCTGGCTGCCCAGAGCCCCTCCCTGTGGCCAGAGCAGGGCTGAGTCTGGATGCAGCAGGCTTGTGGGCGGCACCTGGTCAGCCAGGAGGGCAGGGGTGACAGTGCTGAGATGTGGGGCTCCCACCCCCAAATGCAGATGAGGAGTCGTGGCTCCCCTGTGCAAACTGAGCTGGTTTAGGGAGTTGGCCCAGCCCTGCAGATTGGCCTGGTGCCTGGTGCCTGGTGCCTGGAGCAGGGCCCTTGAGAACCAAATGGACCCGGCCAGCCCACACGGATTGTCAGAGCCTCTGCCCCCTCCGCCCACCTCTGCAGCCGCTGGGCCCAGCAGGCCTGTTCTGGGTTTGGGGGTGACAGCCTTCACTCACCCCTCACTCTCTGTCTCCTTCCTCCATCTGTGGGATCCACAGCCGGAGGCAAGCCCTGGGTGGCTGGCTTGGGGGAGGGGCATAGGGACCAAGGCCCCACCCCCCAACTTGTGGAAGGGTCCGGCCCACAGGTTGCTGGTGGGGGCACATCAGCTCCACCAGTGAAGGCCCCCACCCCTAGTCCCACCCCAACCCTACTGACCGGGTGACCAGGGCCCCAAGCCTCCTGCCCATCAGAAATGGCCACAGAGAGAGAGGGCACCTGCCACACCAGAGCAGAGGTGGGAAGGGAGCTGCGGTAGCTGAGTGGCCCGGCTTCCCCTCAAGTGTCTTCAGCCCCTGTACTCAGGCTCCCTGTGCCTCAGTTTCCCCACCTGTGAAATGGGGTAGGGCCCTCCTGCTGTTACTGCCATTAGCATTATTGCAGGGACTAGGTCCTCTGCTGAACAGGCAGGCGGGGCAGGGCTGCCCCAGACCCCTGCAGAGCAAACCCCTGGGAGCCCCCAGGCCCAGGTACACCACCACAGAAGAGGCCACTCAGAGCCACACTGGGACCCCCACTGTCCCGTTTAGAGCTGGCCTTCCTCCTGCCCCCACCATCACCCCCCCCCCACTATGGACCAAGGAGTCTGTCCCCCACCACTCCCAGGATCAAGGTGCACACAGCTCCTGCCTGAGGCCCCGGGGTCAGGGGCACCTGGTCACTCATGGGCTGAGCCTGGCCTTCCTGACCCCTCCCCCTACGCTCCTCCAGGTACTACCGGTGCGACCGCAACCTGGTGTGGAATGCAGGCGCGCTGCACTACAGCGACGAGGTGGAAATCATCCGCGGGCTCACTCGCATGCCGAGCGGCCAGGACGCACTCAAGGCCAGCGTGGACGCGGTCAAGTACTTTGGCAAGGGCACCTACACCGACTGCGCCATCAAGAAGGGGCTGGAGGAGCTGCTCGTGGGGTGAGTGGCCCCTCCGCCCTCCCATCCACACCTGCTCTGGGCTGGGGCTGGCCTTGGTCCCTACGCAACTCCTGCCACAGGCCTCCCTGTGTGTTCTGGGGGCTGCGTGGCCTCCCTGACCAACTTCATGGGGGAGTAAACTCCGGCCAGGCCCTGGGCTGCTCTTTGGTGAACCAAGTCTGAGATCCCCAAAGACCTGTCCTAGTGGAGGCTGGGTCCATGCTCATGACCACTGCCCAGCCTGCCCCAAGGCTCCCAGAGGGTCACTCACCACCTCCCCACCACCCTCATGGGCTGAGCCACTGTCTCCTCGAGCAATAATGGCACAGGGGGCAAGAGGAATCCAAATGCCCCCAGTCACTGCCCCCACTTTAGCCAAACAGAACGGATGTCTGCAGTTATAGAGACAGAGACAGAGAGATAGGGAGAGAGACGGAGACAGAGAAGTTGGCTTTCCCTGCACAACATTAATAGCAAGCTGGTGCTGGTATCATTCAAACCAAAATCCTATGAAAATCCTATGTAAACAGATGGCTTTATTTCATTTTACTTTTTAAGTGGTTTGTCTGGACTGAGGGGTTTCTCCTCACAAGAGCTAGGTGTCGAGGACAGCATGGCCCCCCATGCCTGTGCCACTCTGAGTGGCATGACAGCAGCGGGGTGCACTAAGGGCCAGGCGAGGTGGCATGAGGCTGCTCTTTCCACCCCCAGTGCCCCCCACGCCCCAGGGCGGCCTTGGCCCAGGCTGCCCAATAAGGCCGGTGCTGGGGGGGGAGGGCAGGAGACGTCCCGTCTCCAGAACCGTCTTTCCCAGCTGCTGTTGGTCTTCCAGAAGCTCCTTCATGTCCAGCCAGGCCCCACCGTCCCATCTGCAGAGGGGCCATGGGCAGCCGTGTTATGAGACCCAGGCTGCTGGGTGTGGGGACACGTGGCCTATGAACTCCAGAGCATGGCCCCCACCTGGAGCTGTAGACAGATACAATCCTTCTTGCATACATGCACATCACTCACCCTGAAGTGTTTCCAGGCGACACGTGGGAAATGCCAGCGTGTCCATCCTTCCCTCCCTTCTGACCCTTCTCCTGGAGAGGCCTTTGGCATCACGGGGTGGTCTGCGTTTGGGGCACTCTGTGGCCACCCTGTGACTTGCTTATCACATCCATTTCCCACATGAATCAGCGGTGCCCGAGCAGCCATCAGTTTCAGCACCTCGGGGAGGAACTGTGGGCAGCTCAGCCCGGCCGCAGCTCAGCCCGGCCGCAGCTCCCTGGTTCATTCCGCTTGGTGCACTTCTCAGGGGCTTTGGGGTCAGGTCACCTCAGGAGCTGATCGTGCCTCTCCCCAGCAGTGGGTGCATTCTCTAAAGTAGTTTTTGATCCCACAAGACTTTACTTTCTATTTTGATATTCTTTTTTATAATCCCCATTTTGCAGCCACATCAACAAAGAGAGACGCTTGTCCCAGAGGAGCCCCTGGGCCTCCCTCGGGGTTTCGAGCCCTGCCCATCACCTTCCATCTCTGGGAGTCTCAGCGCTGCGGCCCCAAGGGAGGGATTCTGAGCTGCGGAGCTCCCCGGGGTGGGCAGGAGTTGGGCCTCACGTGGTCTCCCCTTCCAGGGGCTCCCACCTGAAGGAGAACAAGTACCTGGTCGTGGTGACCGACGGGCACCCCCTGGAGGGCTACAAGGAGCCCTGCGGAGGCCTGGAGGACGCAGTGAACGAGGCCAAGCACCTGGGCGTCAAAGTCTTCTCAGTGGCCATCACGCCAGACCACCTGGTAGGAGCCACCGCCCCACCCCCACAGACGCCCCCAGATGTTCAGGGACCCAGAGCTGCCACCTGCAGCCCCACGGACGGGACAGCGTCTTTCACGGCCTCCGCGCCCCTTGCCCTGGTGCACACAGAGGGTGGGTTCCAAGGCCTCCCACCCGCCAGGACCCTGGTTTAGGCCAGGATGGGGGGACTTCAGCAGCCACCCTGGCCCTTCGTGTGGCTGACCCTTCCTGCTGAGCAGCCTGGCATCCCCGCACCTGGCTCACCCTCGCCCCGCCCCGCCCACAGGAGCCACGTCTGAGCATCATCGCCACGGACCACACGTACCGACGCAACTTCACGGCAGCTGACTGGGGACAGAGCCGCGACGCCGAGGAGGCCATCAGCCAGACCATAGACACCATTGTGGACATGATCGTGAGCGCCCGTGGCCTGCGGGGGGGGGTGGGGTGCTGAGCAAGGAGCGTTGTGACTTCTC
>NW_007734065.1:54129-55179 GCF_000696425.1 Galeopterus variegatus | reverse complement strand
GTGTTCCTGCACCCCCGTATCCCCACGTCCCCCCAAGCAGCGAGTGTGTCCAGGGCACATGTCTGTCCGGGGCACGTGCTGCTGCCAACTGTCTGACTGACCTGTCCCCGGCGCCTCCCCCCAACAGTGCTGCTCCTTCGAGTGCCAGGTGAGTGTCACGCGCTGCCCCCCTGTGCCCCACCGTGTCTGGCCTGCGCTGACTGCCCCCGTGTCTTGCAGCCCGCCAGAGGACCTCCAGGGCCCCGGGGCGACCCCGGCTACGAGGTGAGTGGCCGCACCTGCCCTGCACCCATGCTGGGAGCCTGCCGGTGGGGGTGGGGCGGGGACTGTGAACACCTGGGGTCTGAGGCCAGGGGCGGCTCACGCAGGACAACTTTGAAAGTCAAGTTAGTCGCCAATATTTGAACTTGAGTGTTTATGAATGTCCAGATTTCTGGCTTCTAAAAATTGTCCCATTCGGTGGCCACCGTCCGAATGAGGCCGCTCAGGCCGCCAAACCCCCAGCGTGCTCCTGGGCTGGGTCCCCACGCGCCTGTGCCTGGGAGTGCGCCAGAGCTGAACAGGGCCAGAGAAGTGACTCCAGGGCCTTGGAGCTCCCAGACCCCAGGACAGGCCAAGCGTGACGGGCAAGGTGTCTTGAACCCACATGAACTCTGAAGACTAAGCAAAATATCTGTTTAAAAACTTTTTTATTTTTTAATGAGGAAATAGGGATTACCTTTCACCAGCTTTTTAGAAATAAACTGGAATGGTCCCCTGACTTTCATCTGTTCCATGTTCCAGGGAGAACGAGGAAAGCCGGGTCTCCCAGGAGAGAAGGGAGAAGCCGGAGACCCTGTGAGTGCCGGTGCCTGACTGTCGGGGTGGGGGGCGCCCAGGAGCCCGAGGCTGGGGGAACGGGGCTGTGGCAACTTCTGGCACCAAGGTCACACGCCCTGTCCCTCGTGGGTGGGAGAGGGCCGGAGGAGCAGTGGCACAGCCATTCCTCCAACACATCCCCCCCAGGCAGCACCCACCCCCCTCCACATCCCCCCAGACAGGTCCTACCTG